>NC_083580.1:12959186-13191686 GCF_027579695.1 Neoarius graeffei
GCCGCCTACTACTTTTTTTTAGCCGGCTACTTCAGATTTTCTGTAGAACCCTGACATGAATTTAAACTTTTCTTGGAATGAGGTTTGTTCCCCTTTGGAATGTCAGTGTGTACTTGAGCTGGCATGAACTCTGAGTTTGGACGGTCCACAACCATCAAACCGTCATCTGAAGACATGCTTCAATGAAAGCGATCATACTCAAGCAAAATGTGACCTTTTGTACAATGTCGTTAGCATGCTCAATTTTGCAAAATTGCTCAAATTATAATACTGACCTTGAAACGGTGCAGAATCTGGAACGGTAATTATTGAATTATTTTCAATAATTACTTCATTATTTCATTCTATTGTGGTAATGTCTCCTTGGTAACAGCTTACACGGGGCCTTGTATGGTGTGTGTTGTATATAAAGGGATTAAAAACGTGTAATCCCTTTTGACATGCACTGCATGGTCAAAAGTTTGTGGACACCTAACCATTACATCTATTTGTGGTTCTTCCCCAAACTGTGTCCAACTAGTGAAAGATGGAAGCACACAATTGTGTATGTGTTAATGTGCTGTAAAATTACAATTTCCCTTCAGTGGAACTGAGAGGCCCAAACATGTTCCAGCATGACACTGTTCCTGGGGACAAAGCAAGGTCCATAAAGACATGGTTTGCCAAGTTTGGAGTGGATGAACTCTACTGGCCTGTACAAAGCCCTGATCTCAACCCCAAGGAAAACCTTTGTGATGAACTGGAACACTGACTGCACTCCAAACGTCCTTACCTGATATCAACACCTGACCTCACTAATGTTCTTGTGGATGAATGAGCAAATCTTCACAGCCAGGTTCCAAAATCTAGTGGAAAGCCTTCCCAGATGAGTAGAGGTTATAATAACAGCAAAGGAGGACTAAATCTGGAATGGGATGTTCAAAAAGGACAAATGATTGTGATGGTCAGGTATCCACATACTTTTGGCCATAAAGCTTTTTCAAGAGGAATCTGGAAATTCGTTAAGTGCTGGAACCCTTGCACTGAAGGAAATAAAGACTAGATAGAGACTGTGGCTAAAGTCACAATAATTTGTGCTATTACAAAACGGGATGTCTGGTCACCGTACCCTATAGATCCAGAACAGTAAGAGATAGAGAATGATGCTTAGTGAGGAAAAATTGCGTCCTGCTGCCCTGAACAAAATTTAAAAAAAGAAGATTGAAAATTGACAGAGCTGTAAGTTATTTTTTAAAAAATCCCATTTTTCATGGATCATTCTGGATCAGTGATCCAGATCAGCACCAAAAGTCATAGCAACGTAAAATTCAGCCCAGAGGTATTCATGTGAAATTTGGTGATGATTGGTTGAAAACCGAGGGAGAAATGGCATCCTAAAAAATTTGGAGAATAATACTGTAGGTATAAGAATAAAGTAGAAAGAGCCTGATTGAGAGTAACAATTTGCACCAGCAGTGCTAGCACAAATTAATTATATAGAAAATTAGCATACTTTTGTGACACCAATTTGCAAGAAACAATGCGAAATTAAAAAATAATTTCAAATGGAGTGGTTATGGAAAATACAGTATGATGGTTAGTCATATTTTCAATCACCGCACCCTTTGAAACTATATTCATTCTGATTGAACCTCTTTTTCCAGTTACTCCGCTCTTTGTAAACTTGAAAATGCTAAGAACATCTCTGTGTCTCCGACATTCACCGATGCTATGATCTTATAGTAACTTTACTTATTTCTTACTGCTGTTTTTGTATGTACAGGGTGCTGAAACACTCTGTAGATGCCACTTATGAAGACCAAGGACCAAGCCCAGGGTTCCGCATGGAGACGTCCATCTTTTACGTGGTCTACTTTGTGGTCTTCCCGTTTTTCTTTGTCAACATTTTCGTAGCCTTGATCATCATCACATTCCAGGAGCAAGGGGACAAAGCTATGTCTGAGTGCACCTTGGAGAAGAATGAGGTACAAAGCACAGTCCCACACACGGGTAGCTCCTGTAGTAGTATGGTAGTCTTCTTACAGTATGTGATTGTGATGGCAGCGTCTGTCTGCTGTGTGCTCACATTGATGTGATAAGTCTTCAAGGTGATAAACCCTTGAGAGAATTTCTATCCCACCTGAGAGCAGGGGCAACACACCTGTCTGAGCATATCCCTTCGACCTGAACACTGATTTCCACAGACTATTTTCCTCTCTATTTTTTGTTTTCTCTTTCTTATTCATTCTGTATCTTGCTCTGTTTCACTTCATCTCTTCACTACATGCCTTCAGCAGAGGTTTTTTTTTTCAGCTCTGGATGAATTGGCTTATTATCAGGAAGGCCATTAGCCTGTGGTATTAGCTGTTTAAGCATGCTCTAAGAGGTTTCTCTGTTGGGTGCAGACACTAGTTTGATGTTTGCTTTCTGTCTCTCACACTTTGATTCCAAGAGCTCGAGGGACATTGAGCTGCTTCTCTGATAATTAAACAGTGTTAGATCAAGAGCCGATGTCGAAAATGATGCTGAATTCTGAACACACTCCTGAAGCTGCTCTTAATGAGGAGGCTTACTCAAGTGCCTTTAAGTGTTTGTGATGAGAAGATTAAGGCCGGTTTTGCTTTCTTAACCACAGCGGGCGTGCATTGACTTTGCCATTAACGCCAAGCCCCTGACTCGCTACATGCCCCAGGATAAACAGTCCTTCCAGTACAAGATGTGGAAGTTTGTGGTTTCAACTCCATTTGAATATTCCATCCTGACTATGATTGCAATCAATACTGTGGTTCTCATGATGAAGGTAAGTGAATGTCTTCTCTCCTGTACACTTTTGAAAATTGTAGTTGGCATCCTTATCATCATAATTCGAGTTGAACCCTTTAACCTTTTAATATTCTTTTTTCTTACGAACAAAGCAATGTTGTCAAGCTCTTTCATTCATTATTGATAGATATTTATTAAGGAATAAAAGATGACAGGTTGTGCTGTTATAGGCTTATTTTCCAATAACAGCACACCCGAAGCATTTTATTTCTCGTATACTACTCTTGTATCACAGCACTTTGGCAAGAATTACAATTACTCCAATGACATATGATAGATTTTATCCATTTGTCGTTACAGTGAGGGGAAATAAGAATTTGGAGTCTTTTGTTTAACTTCCAGTGCATACGTCAACTACAAATTGACACACATATTGACTTCTTTTGACTTTGTACTTCTAAGTATGCACATATATATAGGATATTGCGCAGTTGCGCAAAGATATGAAATTTATCTTTGAGTGGTGAATGTATATGTCACGAGCGAGTGAAGCGAATGAGTGATATATTTTTCAACATGAGAAGATAAACTTCATATCTTCACACCACCTTTAAATGTTCTTTATATTATATGGACACATCCACAAAAAATATGCAAGTTAATCAAAAGAATTTTAATTTTGAACTGGTTCGCCATTTTGACAATGTTCGTCCAGTCAGCAGGAAAACACTGGGAGTGACATCATTGGAGTGAAATATCAGGAAATATGTCACTCAGATCCGTGATGTATTTCGTATAAAAATGTGAGTTTTTCAACATGAGAAGATACTGTAAACTTCATATCTTCAAGCCAATGTGTGATTTTCTTTTTATTATATAGACACATTCACAAACAAAAAGTACCCAAATTTATCAAAACAATTCATCAATATCTTCACGAGTGACATATGTTATTTACCAGCTGGGAGGTCCATATGGCGAAATACCGTGACCGAGGTCTTGAAAGTACTGAGCGAGGCCCTCTGGGCCGAGGTCAGTATTCAAGGCTGAGGTCACTGTATTTCATGATACGGACTGACCTTAAGCTGGTAATTAATTTTTTTTTTCTTTACCAAATTCTAACAGAAAACGAGAGCACCCGAAAGGGAAAACCGAGCCGAGCCGAGCCGCCATTTTGAATCCTCATTCACAGCTGTAATGCAAATGGCTTCCTCCTCGGTATACAAGTGCACTTCCATGGCAGGAAAAAAACTACACTTTGCCGCCTATGTAGTCCCCTATTTATACAAAATTGAGTCATTCAGGATTCAGCCATGTTTTTGCTCGGCGTTAGCAACAGTTACAGGTTTTTAGCTTTCTCCTGAAATGTTTTTATTTTGTCTTCCTCAGGGTAGTAAAACTCACTTTCGCTGTGAACACTGTCGTTATCGCTATCCATGCTGTAAAATTAATGCTATTTTGAATCTTCATTCACAGCTGTAATGCAAATTGTTTCCTCCTCAGTATACAAGTGCACTTCCATGGCAGGAAAAAAACTAAATTTTGCCGCCTATGTAGTCCCCTATTTATACAAATAGGAGTCATTCAGGATTCAGCCATGTTTTTGCTCGGCGTTAGCAACAGTTACAGGTTTTTAGCTTTCACCTGAAATGTTTTCTTTTATTTCATCTTCCTCAGGGTAGTAAAACTCGCTTTTGCTGTGAAGACTGTCGTTATCGCTATCCATGCTGTAAAATTAATGCTATTCTCCTGAGAAATGCTGGCAAAAATTTATAAAATTTTTGATAATCTTATAAATAAATCTTATTAAAAAAAAGATAAATGTTGACAAAAAATGCTACTATGTTTGTTGTTGTTGTTGTTGTTGTGAACGAGCGAGTCGCCAGAGGTCCGTAACTGGGGTCCGTACGGTAGGATACGGACCTGCTCGCCAGCCAATCAGAGCGCAGGATTTGATGGAAACCGCATCGCGAAAAAAATAAAGAAATTTATTTCACGGCTTTGGTTCTCCATGTCCTGGATGTAGCTTGTGTGAAAAATACGAGTGGTGTATTTCCCAGTAAAACACTCATGTCCATATATATAAATATATCTTTTGTGTGTGTGTGTCAGTAACAGCACTGAAAACCTGAGTTCGGCGCAGCCTCCAAACATGGCCGCTCTGGACTACACTTCCCAAGCGCCACAGCGCCCCTCGTCACCAGAATTCTAACCTCAGCACCTGTTTCTAATTTACTGGCAAACACCTTCCCTATATAATCTCCGCTCTTACACTCTGACTTTTGCAAAGTATCGTTCTGTGTCCCCGTGCCTGACTTCACTGAGCCATTTGACTATCTGCCTGACTTCCTGTTATTGTACTCTGTTTACGTTTATTTCTGACTTTGTTCTCTCGCCTGATCTCTGATATTCTGTTCGCCGATCGACTGACCTTTGCCTGTTCCTGACTATGTCTCCAATTTCCCGATTTGGCTTTGTTTACAGTTTGCGATGCATGCACTCTCCCCTGCCTTTGCATCTGTACGTGTGTGTGTGTGTGTATTTCAACAATATTGAAAGAGAAGAATAATTCAGACATTCATAAATAATGTATCTAAATCTTGCTTTAAAAAAAATCCACAAAAATGAACATATGTAAACGAAAAATGTTCTTGTGACAATTGCACTAGGTGTCATTATAAAAGGTGTTGCCACTGATTGGGAAGATTTCACACAACTAGTCACAATCGCCGTGAAGGAGATTTCTAAAATTCTCTGGGACAACATTATTCAATAAAACTCAAATGGAAAAGCTACAGAGCTATTGCCAACACTTTAAACCTCCCCGTCAGTTCAATTAGTAGGATAATATGCAGGTGGAAAGTTCATGGAACGGCAACTAATTGTCCCTGGACAGGTGTGCCATGTCATTTCACAACATGCTCTCAGATTAATGACAAGGAAGATAAGAGAGAAACAGGCAATCACTTGAAAAGAGTTGCAGGACAACCTGAAAGCAGCTCCTGCTTTTTTCTCGATTTTGAAGACTCCACTGTGTCAGAAAACATAGTTACAGAGCTTTAACTCTGATTATTACAAAACGTGAATACTGAAGACTCCTTCCAAAAACGCTAAATAAGCACCTCCTCGCAGAAAACCTCACTGTATCAACGATTAAGGACATTTTTTAAAATCCTTTTATGTGGAACATCCACCATACAAGTCCCTTGTTACAATAGAAGCATCTTTCAATGAATGCATTAATATTAATCTGGCAGTTGGAACTACTGTCAGAGCTTTTTTTTTTAAATGCATATATATCTAAATAAATACAGTGGCATGCAAAAGTTTGAGCACCCTTACTGAAAATGTCTGTTACTGTGAATAGTTAAGTGAGCAGAAGATGAACTGATCACCAAAAGGCATAAAGGTAAAGACGACACATTTCTTTTCAGCGTTTTCTGCAAGATTTGTGTATTATTTTTGTTTTGTACAATTGGAGAGTGAAAAAAGAAAAGGAACATCATGCAAAAGTTTGGGCACCCCAATACATTTGAGTTCTCAGGTAACTTTTACCAAGGTTCCAGACCTTAATTAGCTTATTGAGCTGTGGCTTGTTCAAATTCTTCATTAGGAAAGGTCAGATGATGCAGATTTCAAAGCTGGATAAATTCTCTGACTCCTCAAACTTGTCCCTAAAATCAACAGCCATGGGCTCCTCTAAGCAACTCCCTCGCATTCTGAATAATAAAATAATTGATACTCACAAAGCAGGAGAAGGCTACAAGAACATAGCAAAATGTTTTCAGGTAGCTGTTTCCTCAGATCGTAATGTTATTAAGAAATGGCAGTTAACAGAAACAGTGGAGATCAAGGTGAGGTCTGGAAGATGAAGAAAACTTTCTGAAAGAACTGCTCGTTGGATTGATGGAAAGGCAAATAAAAACCCCTGTTTGACTGCAAAAGACCTTCAGAAAGATTTAGCAGACCCTGGAGTGGTGGCGCACTGTTCTACTATGCAGCGACACCTGAACAAATATGACCTTCGTGGAAGAGTCATCAGAAGAAAACCGTTCCTGCATCCTAGCCACAAAATTCAGTGTCTGAAGTTTGCAAATGAACATCTAAATAAGCCTGATGCATTTTGGAAACAAGTCCTGTGGACTGATGAAATCAAAATAGAACTTTTTGGCCACAATGTGCGAAGGTATGTTTGGAGAAAAAAGGGTGCCAAATTCCAGGAAAAGAACACCTCTCCAACTCTGAAGCATGGGTGTGGATCGATCATGCTTTGGGGTTGTGCTGCAGCCAGTGGCACAGGGCACATTTCATTGGTCGAGGGAAGCATGGATTCGAATAAATACCAGCAAACTCTGGAAGCAAACATCACACCATCTGTAAAAAAGTTGAAGTTAAAAAGAGGATGGGTCCTACAATAAGACGATGATCCAAAACACACCTCAAAATCTACAATGGAATACCTAAAGAGGCACAAGCTGAAGGTTTTGCCCTGGCCCTCACAGTCCCCTGACCTAAACATCATTGAAAATCTGTGGCTAGATCTCAAAAGAGCAGTGCATGCGAGACAGCCCAAGAAACTTGTAGAACTGGAAGCCTTTTGCAAGGACGAATGTGTGAAAATCCCCCAGGTAAGAACTGAAAGATTATTAGCTGGCTACAAAAAGTGTTTACAAGCTGTGATACTTGCCAAAGGAGGTGTTACTAGGTACTAACCATGCGGGGTGCCCAAATTTTTTGCTTCGGGCCCTTTTCCTTTTTTGTCATTTTGAAAATGTAAAAGATGAAAATAAAAAATTGTTTTTGCTTAAAATATAAAGGGAATGAGTCGTCTTTAACTTTATGCCTTTTGGAGATCATTTCATCTTCAACTTGCTTAACTGTTCACAGTAACAGCAATTTTGACTAGGGGTGCCCAAACTTTTGCATACCACTGTAAATTATTCAAGCCTTCCTGCAAAGCACTGAAGAGCACCTTAGTTAACATCCTGATGACCATATGTGTTGTTGTTGTTGTTGTTGTTGTTTCTCCTAATCAAGCCAGGTTGCTAAACACTATTGACAGCACAACACAATATAGTGCAGTTTATACATTGAAACACTTTTTGTCTACTCTTCTGGCAGTTTAAAAAAAAATGGGAAGAGAGAGATGAAATCCAAGTATTGATTTAAAAGGATTTTTAGCTAATTGATTTCTGTATTCCCGTATTGAAAAGAAATTGTCTTTAACCCTCATCCTACCATGCTATTTTACACCTTAATCTTACCATGTGGGGTCCGTTTGGACCCCAATACTTTTCTTTAAAATTAAAGCTTATAAAGACAAAATCACCAGATAAGTTTTGTTCAGAACATCTTGTATTAATAACAGCAATACACTAAAGGGCCCAAGGCATAAAGAACACACTTAACCTTCATCCTACCAGCCAATTTTACATACACAAACTACCAGGCGGGGTCCGTATGGACCCCAGGAGGGAATACCTTGAAATCAATGCAGTAAGAACCAATTCAATGCAGCAAACAGACATAACTTTATTGAAGAACAAAATCCACTATGGCTGAATATCAATGATGTATTATAAATGCAATAACATTGCAATAATATTGCAATAACTAGCATACATGTAGCAAATTATAGCGCCACAAAAAAAATTGGCATTATATACATGATTTTTGCAGCTCATGCAGCTGTAAAACATTCTGGATTACAACTTAGGTCTTTTCTTACAGAATTTAAAACAAAAAAGTAATTGTAAAATAATTTAGGGCTTTTGTTTTGCAGCCTGTGCTTATTGCAGCAGTGGGGTCCACACGGACCCCAAGAAGGAATGCCTTGGTAGTTTCATTATGGAACATAAAAGAAATAAAAGAAGTTAACTTTCAGTGTGCTATTCAATTATAAAATGAAAGACAGATAAACTTTACTCTGGGGTCCGGTTGGACCCCAGTAACAAATTAATTATACCTTCACAATGCAAAAAGCTGATCTTCCGGTGCTTTAGTGTTTTAATTAAGACATAAATTCCGACAAATTCATAAAACGGTGAGGCAGTATGTCACATATTTTTAAAATGGCAAACAAACATATAGGTGCGGGGTCCAGATGGACCCCACTTGGTAGGATGAAGGTTAAAGCCTCTGCCAATATTGTTTTAAGTGTTTAAACAATTCTGTGATGTTAAATATGTATTAATCAATAGCAGAATCAAATTTTATATATTCATAAATCCGGTTTACAGCTATTGTGCTTGCCGGGTAGAATTTTGATGACAGGAGCAGTTGGGCTCGGAGAACAGGAGAGAAATCGCTTTACTTTATTTGGCTTTCTCAGTTGAACATACCGACATTGCTCTTTCTTGTGGAGTCCTTCATAAGTTCATCACATAAGCGGTACATAACAGCATGAAGCTAATAATGAAAATATTTTAGCAACATATTACTGCAAAAACTTGCAAGCACTTAGAACCAGGTACACGGTCCTGATCTTTCTTACGTACTCAGTTGTTTGGTTCGAGAAATTCTCAGTTGACTTCTATTATTAACGCTGGTGCATTTCTACTTTTGCAAAGAAGCTATGTATTTTAACAGGTCCTGAAATTTATAATGACTTGCTAATACACAGAAGGAAGACTATTCATCCATCAGGAAAATGACATCTCATTATGTTTTATATTAGGGGCCTAATACACCTCATTACTACCTTGTTAAAATGCAATGCTATAAATATCATGCTATAAATATACAATTTTAGGTTTTAAATAATCCCATTTTACAGCATAACCAAGTAAACCAATCCTTATATGTGAGATGGATGCTGTCACTGCTGTGTTGCTTTTAGTTCAGTTCGGCTTCGAAGCCTTACGAGGACATGCTGAAGTGGCTGAACATCATCTTCACTGCCCTCTTCACCCTGGAATGTATCCTGAAGATCATCGCTTTTGGCCTGCTGGTGAGAAACACACAGTACAGTGCCTGGGTTTTGGTCAATTTTGCTCCTCACACCTTGCACAGTAGGTAAAATCACTGATAATAAAAAGACATCAGAGGTTCAGGCATGGAACACATTTCGACATCATGGGACACATTCACAGTTCAGTTACGTGGGGCTTAAATACAGGAAGTTAATTTTCAGTATTCAGCCCTCAGGGGTGGCACAGTCGTGCAGTGGTTAGCACTGTTGCCTCACAGCAAAAAGGTTCCAGGTTCGAACCTCATAGCCGACGGGGGCCTTTCTGTGTGGAGTTTGCATGTTCTACCCCACAGTTCAAAGATGTGGGGTTGCACAAAACAGACCCAAGGGAGGGTTGGATTGAGGAGGGTTGCATCAGGAAGGGCATCTGGTGTAAAAACCTATGCCAAATCAAATATGCAGATCATGATGATCCATTGTGGAGCTCCCTAACAGGACCAGCCGAAAGAAGAAGTAATATTCAGACCTCAGAAACTACAGATTTAACCGCTACACGTTGCTAAAAAACCTTGGACTTTAAAGGAACAGTCCACCGTACTTCCATAATGAAATATGCTCTTATCTGAATTGAGACGAGCTGCTCCGTACCTGTCCGAGCTTTGCGCGACCTCCCAGTCAGTCAGACGCAGTCAGACGCGCTGTCACTCCTGTTAGCAATGTAGCTAGGCTCAGTATGGCCAATGGTATTTTTTGGGGCTGTAGTTAGATGCGACCAAACTCTTCCGCGTTTTTCCTGTTTACATAGGTTTATATGACCAGTGACATGAAACAAGTTCAGTTACACAAATTGAAACGTAGTGATTTTCTATGCTATGGAAAGTCCGCACTATAATGACAGGCGTACTAACACCTTCTGCGCGCTTCGGCAATGCATTGATATCTGAGCTCCGTATCAATGTGCTGCCGAACCGCGCAGAAGGTGTTAGTACGCTTGTCATTATAGTGCGGACTTTCCATAGCATAGAAAATCGCTACGTTTCAATTTGTGTAACTGAACTTGTTTCATGTCACTGGTCATATAAACCTATGTAAACAGGAAAAACGTGGAAGAGTTTGGTCGCATCTAACTACAGCCCCAAAAAATACCATTGGCCATGCTGAGCCTAGCTACATTGCTAACAGGGGTGACAGCATGTCTGACTGCGTCTGACTGACTGGGAGGTCGCGCAAAGCTCGGAGAGGTACGGAGCAGCTCGTCTCAATTCAGATAAGAGCATATTTCATTATGGAAGTACGGTGGACTGTTCCTTTAATGCTTTAGGATGTAAATATACTAAAATATATATAGTATGGAAGCCCATTTGAAGCCAATGTTAAATACATAATTATGACAGTTATTTAATTAATATAAATTATATAATAGTAATATCGCTTTACAGTCTGCAAGAAAGTTTTTTTTCATCATGTCTCCGATATTGCTTTTCCCAAGGATTACATATTTATGGTTAAATTATCAAAAGAGCAGAGGTGGACAGTAACGAAGTATATTTACTTGAGTACTGTACTTAAATACACTTTTTGAGTATCTGTACTTTACCTGAGTATTTTTTTTTTTGGAAATTTATGACTTCACTACATTTGAAACACAAATATCATACTTTTTACTCCACTACATTTCTATCAAGGTCCTCGTTACTCGTTACTATGAAGCAGCTTTGAAAGTGGATGTTTTGTCTTTTCTAAAACGTGATTGGTTTTTTCGCAGGTGACACTGAGACAGCCCATCAGTAATCACTAGCGTCACGTCCATAGACTGTATAAAATCAAGTTCAATGATTTCTCAGCAGCATTATTTAACACGATCAGTTGATGGCAGAATGGAAGGAGGCAGTTCTTCTGGAGAATGCACACATCCATAGCCCATGAACCCATGTTTCAGTTTTCTGAAAAGATTAAAGATTCATTTTATTTTAATTGTTTGCTTTGTTTGCCTAAAACAAACCACATCACGGCCTACAAAAACTCGCTGCCCAACCTGCGGGAGCATGTTGATCTATATAAATGTTTTATTCCAAGAGAAAGCTTGTAATTTAAGTTGTCTGTGCTTTTAGAGCTAGCGATAACGTTGCAATAGCTATGCAGTCTGGTTAGTCAAATGACTTTCTATGGATTTGCCCGCCAAGTTGCCGTAGCCTTGTCCACGGCTAACGTTAACACATAGCTAGTTAACTTGGACACTGTTAGTTAGCATGTAAAAACGGAGGTATGCTAACATGAACTTTAACTTATCTGAAGTCCTTTCAGAAATATGTTTTAGCATAATCTTGCCAAATAAACAGAATGTAGAAATCTGTGTTTAAAGGTGTTTATTCTACAGGTTCTACAACGGAGTCAGTAAATCTAGTCGGTTGCTTCAGAGGCATTAGGTTTTGTAAGCGCTGTGGCAATAATATAACAATGCATTGACAGAAAATGTACTTCTAATACTTAAGTATTTTTAAAAGCAAGTACATCAGTACTTTAACTTAAGTAAATTTTGACTAGGGGCAGCACGGTGGTGTAGTGGTTAGCGCTGTCGCCTCACAGCAAGAAGGTCCGGGTTCGAGCCCCGTGGCTGGCGAGGGCCTTTCTGTGCGGAGTTTGCATGTTCTCCCCGTGTCCGCGTGGGTTTCCTCCGGGTGCTCCGGTTTCCCCCACAGTCCAAAGACATGCAGGTTAGGTTAACTGGTGACTCTAAATTGACCGTAGGTGTGAATGTGAGTGTGAATGGTTGTCTGTGTCAGCCCTGTGATGACCTGGCGACTTGTCCAGGGTGTACCCCGCCTTTCGCCCGTAGTCAGCTGGGATAGGCTCCAGCTTGCCTGCGACCCTGTAGAACAGGATAAAGCGGCTAGTGATAATGAGATGAGATGAGAAATTTTGACTGGACAGCTTTCACTTGTATCAGAGTAAAATTTGACCAGTGGGATCTGTACTTTGACTTAAGTAATGAAGTTGGGTACTTGGTCCACCTCTGCAAAAGAGTTGTAAGTGTAGGAAATGTGTGCTTGGTCAGCTTATCTTTTGAACTATAGGCAAGTTTTCTTTACAAGAGAGTACATGAAACTAACGAAGCAACATTGGCATTATTTTATAAATTGACTGAAAACAAGGAAATTTTAAAGCCTAATTTCTGTGCTCACATTAGGATTTCAAGACTTTTTATGCCATTAAGTTGTGAGCAGAATGACCTGTCAATGCATGATCTAAAGAAAAAAATAAAATGCAAATCATAGGATATCCTGGATCAAGTGCTGGATCCAGTGCTATTTTGTGTAATGTGCTCCTGAATAATGATGGTGGAAGCCATACTGTTAAATTAAATCAAATTACTCTGCATAAATACAGTATTGATGTAACTTTTGAGTTCGCCAACTGTGAATACAGCCCTTGGTGTTTAAAATTGTGCTGGAAATTTCTTGATGTTGTTTAATTAGAGGAATTGGGTCAAGAGAAGGGGTTTTGGTGAAAGAGTGTCAACTACACAATGATGATGATGATGATGGATCAGCAAGGGCACTAATCATGGCACATAAATCTATGCTCTCGGTGCCTGCAGCAACAGGAACCGTCTCAAGCTCCATTTCCATTTAGGAGCCTCATTTATTAAATTACTCTGCTCCCTGCATAATGCTCTTACCTCCACCTGTTCTGAGCTGGCGGCAGATGGCGTGGCCTCGCTGCTGTTGTTCTAAGCCCTCGGCAGCCACTACTCGACAAATCACTGTGGCATTCAGAAGAGACATGTAGACATGACTGCATCTCCTGACAGATCAGCCTGTCATGGATGATCCAATGTATAAAAGGTTATACTGTAATACGTGCGTGCGTGTGGTTTGACCTCCATTTAAAACATTATTTTCCGGGATTGATTTTTTTAGTGATTTTGAAGTTGCAGTATCACAGTAACAAAGTCTATTTCTCTAATCCTCTTTTCAACTTCATCTAGAACTATCTGAGGGAAGCCTGGAACATATTCGACTTTGTAACAGTACTGGGCAGTATCACTGACATCCTGGTCACTGAAATAAAGGTAAGCAGCTGAGACGGTCATCTCTGTTCAAGTTTACTGATGGAGTACAGGATCGTGTATAGGATAGTGACGTTGTGTTTATGTTTGGGCTTTCGGTGTTTTGTCTGTGTGGGTGTGTGTTTGTGTGTGTCTGCAACTTTCTCTTTCGAGAAGGCGAGATGGAACAACATGCTCACAACGCCAAACTACGCACAAGAGCAAAATTACATTCGATTTGATTTCAAAAGCCTTTTTAATATCAGATATTGTCACAAAGCGGTTTTTAAAGAAATCCAGATGTAGATTTCCTTCCCAGAGCTGACAATGGCAAGGAAAAAATTACCTGAGGCAACATGAGGAAGAAACCCATCCTCGAAATAATGAATTAAGAAATCATTAGTGTATACAGGTGGAGAAGATTCAATACAAACAGCATTAAGTGTGATGAAAGTGTTCAGTATAATTATACAACAGTTATTTCCGGTCCACTAATTTGATCGGTTGAGCGGTGTTTCAAGAATGTTGATATTTCACATCATGGCACTGGGACATTTCGCTGTGTGTATCGTTCTGCTCGTAAAATTCCAGTAGTGTTAGCGACATCATCAGCAGACACGGCAAATGATACTTTTCAGGAATGTAAGTTTTGACTTAAAATATGAAAGCTCATCAGATGAAGGAAGGAGTTATGCCAATTTTACTGGAAGCACCGTTAACGGGAGTGCACAAATCAGCATGAGCTAGCTAGCCGACGTACTATAAAGTGAACGTGGTTTCTTTGGGATGTATTTCTGCTAGTGGAGCAAGAATAAATAGAATATTTAAATAATATTGGCTGGCGTTGAGTGGTATATCAGATATATTCCATTCAGCTAGCATGATATTGAACGAGTCGAAGACGAGTTCAATATCATGCTAGTTGAATGGAATATATCTGATATACTCAGAAAAAAGGCCAGCCATTATTATTATTATTATTATAATTATTATACATTCCTTTTGGGTGTTCAACACGTCTTTCTCTTTCAAAATTCTCTCAATCTTCCATATTTAACAAAGCAAACCTGGTGGCCATGTTTGTTTACAAATTGCCACAGTCGCTCGTTAGCACGGAAGTTTTACATCATTCCATGTTCACTTTATGCCGATGTACTATAAAGTGAACGTGGTTTCTTTGGAATCTATTTCTGCTAGTAGAGCAAAAATAAATGGAATATTTCAATAATATTGGCTGGCGTTGAGTGGCATATCAAATATATTCCGTTCAGCTAGCATGATATTGAACGAGTCAAAGACGAGTTCAATATCATGCTAGTTGAATGGAATATATCTGATATACTCAGAAAAAGGCCAGCCAATATTATTATTATTATTATTATTATTATTATTATTATTATTATACATTCCTTTTGGGTGTTCAACACGTCTTTCTCTTTCAAAATTCTCTCAACCTTCCGTATTTAACGAAGCAAACCTGGCGGCCATGTTTGTTTACAAATTGTCACAGTCACTCGTTAGCATAAACATGACATTTTACGTCTCCAACATGATGTCATGTTGTCTTGACAACCATGCAATATTGTAAACCATATTCAACGCTCATTCTCCATTGGATCGAGTGACGTAATATACATACGATAAGTGATATGCTAACAATATTGCGTGCTATCAAACCAAATCAATGAAACCCGCTAGAAGGGAATATGCATATGACGTATGGGTGCAGCGCCGATCTCCATACAGTCCTCAGCCTCTCGCCTATACAGCTAGGGTTACAGTAGGGGGGCTGGTCCTCTGGTAACCGCGAGAGTTTGATTTCCCTACTCACATCTGTATTGCAGTGTGCCTTGTCAGATGGCAGTAGGTACTATTTTTATAATGGTCTTTGGTATGACCTGACCGTGAGTAGAACTCGCGATCTCCGGACACGCCAACCACTAGGCCAGCTCGCGGTAGAAGGAAATAGAATACATGTTTTTATTCCATCGATAAAGTGTCCTGTATGTATAATAATTGGCCATATTGTGTCCAAAATGTCACTTACTTGATATTAATTTCTTGTTTATAGAACTATTATATAAAAGCAATGTCACCATTGAGGTCATGCTGTTGTACTGAATATCAACATGGCTGTGATTAGCTATGGCATTACAACTGTGCTGATATTCAGTACAACAGCACGACCTTGAGTGTGATATTGCTTATACATATAAATTAGAATCCTGGAATGAGAACAGGACAGTCATTATGATTACAGCACAGTTCTTAGGTACAAGTCTACAGTATCTCACAGAAATTATCCACCGAGGCAAGGGTGAGAATTGGGCTCCGTTTTTGGAGCGCCCAGCAAACAAACACTGAATTGCAATTTCACCTCTGAATCATAACAAATCGAATTACATCTAACTATTAAGACTCACATTTAACAAAAGGCCTGGAGTGTAATTCGTATTTCAAGTCTTATTTGACTCACGTGTTCATTCAGCAAATTCGGAAGAGGAAATTCATGGGATGAAGCTCTGTAGTGCACACATCTCCCCAATCAGTGTTGACAGTCGAGTCTCAGTGTGTCAGAGTAGACTCTCGCCCCCCTAATGATTTCACTGTCACTCTGTTTCCATGCTAAATCTCTGTTGGCACCTGTCCCCTTCTCTCCTAAATGGACTCCAAAGACGGTAAGTGGCTTTATTTGTCCTGCTCTGCTTCTATCCATCTGTCCTGCTATTTTACATATTTGTGGATAATCACCTTTTGTCTCTTTGATTTTATGATACAGTGTCAGCGCTGAAAAAAAAATGTAGCAAGTTAAAATATCAATAATAATTTAAACGTATTTACTGTTTCCCATTATAAGATTACAGTAAACCTAACGGGCATTATTAAGGGGTGGCACGGTGGTGTAGTGGTTCAGACTGTTGCCTCACAGCAAAAAGGTTCTGGGTTTGAGCCCAATGGCCGACAGGGGCTTTTCTGTGTGGAGTTTGCATGTTCTCCCCGCGTCTGCATGGGTTTCCTCCGGGTGCTCCGGTTTCCCCCACAGTCCAAAGACATGCAGGTTAGGTTAGTTGGTGGCTTTAAATTGACCGTCGGTGTGAATGTGAGTGTGAATGGTTGGTTGTTTCTATGTTTCAGCCCTGTTATGATCTGGCAACTTGTCCAGGGTGTACCCCGCCTCTCACCCATAGTCAGCTGGGATAGGCTCCAGCTTGCCTGCAACCCTGCACAGGATAAGTGGTTACGGATAATGGTTGGATGACATTATTAACCATATTTCTCAACATTTTATTAAATTAAAGTTTGAAATATTCTTGTTCTTTTGACCTTCGTTTTGCTAATTGTAAGCATTTATGTATTTGGAGAAAGAAGCAAAATTAGCGGCCAATAGAATAGTTTAAGGCTTAATGTTAGTAAAAATGTCTAAATAGGTTTAATAATCTTATATTTGCTGAAAGGTATTCCTATAATAGGGAAAACTAGACTGGTTTAACTTCACTAAATAGTTTTAATAAAAGTTATCACTTTCAGGAAACCTAAAATTAATGTTGGTTTTCATAATGTCTACATACAGATATACAGTATTCCTCCTCTTTTAAATTGGGCAGTGTATCTTTACTGAAGTTTGCTTAAGTTTTTAGCAGAGCTCCGGAGCAGAGCCCCATACTTAAGATAAATGTATCGACCTGATTTTTCATGGCTTTGACCATACAAAATCCATATGTACAAACATGTACCACCACAGGGAACCCGACCATAAATGCAAAGCAACGTCTCTCATAAACAGTTGACGACTGGACAATGAATTTGTATCTTTATTTACATAAGATAGATGGGTTTTTATCCAGCGCTTATTTTTAATTTGCTTTTTAGAAAATAATGTGGGATTATTTACCAAGTCATTTTATGAAAAATATTTACAACAGAGTCATATAAAACTTGTTAATGGTTTTATTAGTTCACCAGCTTCTGTCATGTAAGGACAATAGACAGATATAAGTGCAGGAAGAGTCTTATTGAAGGCACGCTAGCAAACAGATCCAAAATGGAGACAAAGGCAGAGTCAAAAAACAGGCAGTGGTCGAGCAAGGCACAGACAGGATATCAGAGGTCATACAATACTCAAGGTCCAAAAACACAAATGGGGTCAAAACCAGAAAAGCGATACAAAATACAAGGCTTTCACAAAGTCTGTGTGTTACTGAGAATCCTTGTATGTATGCGCTGTGACTGCACTCTAATCAGGAACAGGTGCATGGTAATTAGTCCTAATAGCATGTACGCACTTTGCAATCTGTGCTCCAAGCTCCAAAGTATGTGGACATTACAGCTGTAACCAGACAGCTGATTGACAGATCAAGTTTGATATTTGATGGTAACTATATAGTGATGATGTAAAGTGAAAGTGTTGGTTCACTGCTGTCCACCAGGCACCCAGCAGAGTTACACCATAATAAATGTCATGGTGTTGTTTCTGGCACATGGCATGCGGTGTCAAATAAAGAAATAATATGTATCCATAATCATACATGTCAACCTTTGGTCAATCAAACCTGTATAACCAACCTCCAAAATCCGTATTTGCCTTATAAAATCCGTATAAGATGCAAATTAAAATAATTTACCTAAAATTTGAATGATAATTAACAATGATATATCCCAGTTACTTTTTATTCAATATTAATAACAATAAACCTTCAGAATGAATACAAAGCTCCAATGTTCGACAAAAACACAAAGTGTTATCAGCATAGTTACGAAGGAAATACTTCGTTGTTTGGAGACAGGTTTCACCGAGTGGCTATTATGCACGAGACTTCATATTAGCCACAAAGTCAGGAAAATCTGTTCGTAAAATTACGTTATAATGACCAAATACAATGAAAAGTATTTTTCCAGTCTCACCTGTGAAAGGTAATCCCATGTGATCTCGTTTGGACGGTAAACCTGTTGGTACAGTTAAACGTAGCACATGAATGAGGCATCTTTATTCTCGGCTACTGTCTAGACGCTATACCAGAGACGGTTGAAGAATCTCCACTTTGCCACATCCAATATGGCGGCGAGGATGACGTATGATTCTATGCAGAAGGCGGCGTCTATGTTTATATGTCTATGACTTCCCAGTTGGCGGGATTCTCGCAATGCGGTGTGCGCATGATCAAAAATGGAACGAAGTCTCGCTACCACAAGATAATGCGCGATTTCATAAGACTCTTTACTGGCTGTTTGTGCTTTCTGTGGTGTACAGTACGTTTGTAAATGTTATGCACTCTTTTATCATCGTGGGAATTGATTATAGCTCTAAATAAATATTGAAGTTTTTTTTTAAGAATTCGTATAACTTTATTTATACACCCGTATACTACGTTTATTGAATCAAATCTGTATAAAATACGGACATTCCGTATAGGTTGACATGTATGCATAATTGTGATGTGTATCTCATTATTGGTATCGCTGTCACAAGAATTTATTGACGTGAAATATACTACACTACACAATTCAATGGTTCTTATGCTTTAATGATATTCCATTCAGATTGATTTTGTACCCTTGCAAATATTTTGCTCATACATTCATCAAGAGCTCTGCTTGTAGGCAGTGACTAAATATCTATATTATTCAAATAATTTTTAGCTGGGTTGTAGAGGTTAACACGCTGTACATAGCTAATCAATATCCACTGCACATGAAAGAGGATTATTTATTTGTCACAAAGTACTTGGAAGTTAAAACATTTGCAGTGGAGTACCTTTATATACAGTATTATTTAATAATTAATTTTAAAAAGCATGTGTTTGCTTCCTTCCGCACGAACACTGACCACAATGATATTATATTAATATTACACGAGGTTCAGTTAGCTTTGCACAGAAACAGCAGGTAGGAATGTTCTTGAAAGGGTTACTTTTTGGTTTTATACTTTGAGTACATTTCAGAGCCTGTACTTTTACTTCAGTAAAGAAGTTGAATCAGTACTTCTACTTTTATCAGAGTACTTTTGCGACCTCTGATAATGAGATGATTGTCTATTTAAATCAACTAAACTTCAATCTATTGATTATCCATGAAGCAACATTTGCCTGAACACCCATCACTAGCACTAGATTCTTAAATCTTACTGCACGGTTGTGGGAATGAATGGGAATTTTTTTTAAATAATATTGGTTTCTTATTATTTGAAATCAATACAATAAAAGCCACTCTTGATAATTATACATGCATGATTTTAGTTCTTTTTAAGGTCCATCGTTTTAACAATCTGTGCCACTAAAATGCATGAAGGTGGCCAGCAGGAATCATTTCTCCTCTAGAAATAAAATTGAAATCTGGTGATTTCGATTTTGGGAATGCTTGCTGTCATGCATAATAGATCAGAAGACACCAACCGGTTAGTCATTAGGACTAATACTAGTAGAGGCTAACATGGTCTGTGTGACTTATCACTTTCTCAGCAGAACAAGCTGATCAACCTTAGCTTCCTGAGGCTGTTTCGAGCTGCTCGACTCATCAAGCTCCTGAGGCAAGGCTACACCATCCGTATCCTGCTCTGGACCTTTGTCCAGTCTTTTAAGGTTTGGACCTTTGATATCTGCCCTTCTCAGATCCCTGACTTTAATGCCTGAAATGCAAAACATGAAAAAAAATTTTTTAGAAAGGTAAAGCACATGCTCTTTACTGCTAGTAAGCTAAACCAATTACACTTTTTGCACCACTTGTATTTCCTCTACTTTTGCTTTCTTGTTCAACATGCTATGCTTATATACACTTTTAGTACAGTAGCAACAGTGTGTGACATCTGCGGAGATGAGTGACAGTCATTACTTGTTTGAAAATTATATCAAACACAAGCTGGTCTTATTTATAATTCATGATTTTTGATGTCTTGACACAGTCTTTTGTTAATTGATGATCATTATTACTTCACTCATCTTTTTACTGTCATGCTGGGGTTTTGAATGAGATATAAGACTGTAGGGTGTAGAAAAGTTAACTCAATTATGCGTTTTTCCCCCCAGTATTTTGTTCACTATTGCCGCTTTTCCACTACCAATGCGGCTGAGTTGGGCTGAGCCGTGCCGTGCTGAGTTGGGCTGAGTCGAGCTGAGTGGGGCTGTTGGAGTTGCATTTCGACTACAACCGCGCTGAACCGTGCTGGCTGGAAGTGGGTGGACACACTGGGTGGAGTTAGCGAAAGTGGGTGGACGTCACGTGATGTCGTTAGGCGGCGCAAACAGTGACATCAGTGATCTTTTAAGCGGTAGTCTCACGACCCGGATAGTAAACAATAAACATGGAGGACATGGAGTCGTTAGTGTTGCTGGTCTTGGTGCTGTGGCTTGTTGTCACCGACAACGCCAACAGATACTGGCAAGAGCATATAGATGAGGCGAGGCGCATAAGGCTTCAGAAATTCTCGTAATTCTTCTTCTTCCGGGTTTACGGTGTTTACAGATCCCAGCATTCTCGCGGGGCGTCTGTGGGCGTGTGAGGACACTCCTCCTCACCAATCAGTGCACAGGGGAGTGTCTCCTCACGCCCCTAGCCCCACTCGGCTCGGTTTGGCTCGCTTCAGCCCCACTCCAAAACGGTGCGAGTTTTGGGTGCTAAGCAGCGCTGAAGCGAGCTGAGTCATGCTGCTCTGAGATAGTCGAAACGCGAGCCGTGTTGGGCTGAAGTGAGCTGAAGCGAGCTGAAGTGAGCTGAAAAAGGGAAGTGGAAAAGGGCCATATGTCTGGTTTGGTTGTAACCGAATACAAATATGCAAATGGTAGGTTTTTATTTTCATTCAGGTCAAACTGAGAGGTGAGGCTTGCAAGACAAAGAAAGACGATGTTTAATACCATGAAATTTAGCTAACAGTTGGTTTATATTTTGGGAAAATTTGATAGAATTTAAAAAAAAAAAACAGTCACACACACATCCCTAATTAAGACCAACTATCAACTTGAGTGATGGAGCTGATGTTGAAGAACTGTCAGATTCACAGTATTCAGAGTTTCTGAGTGGTATGATTCATTAAAAAAAAAGCATTTTAGGCAACACCCATTGAGTTTAAGTTTTAAAGCAGATGCAGGTACGGATATTTGGAGTACTATCAGATACAGTGTAACTACGCAACACTCCTAATATCTGGATAAATAAGCTTAGTTTGCTTCATGTACAGTGGATATAAAAAGTGTACACACCCTGTTAAAATGATCGGTTTTTCTGATGTAAAAAAATGAGACCACAATAAATGATTTAAAAAAAATTTCCCACCTTTAATGTGACCTATAACCTGTACAATTCAATTGAAAAACAAACAAATCTGTTAGGGTGGAAACATTTTTAAAAAACGTACAATGAGCTGGTTGCATAAGTGTGCACACCCTTAAACTAATACTTTGTTGAAGCACCTTTTGATTTAATTACAGCATTCAGTCTTTTTGGGTCGGAGTCTATCAGTCTGCCACATCTAGACTTGGCATTATTTGCCCACCCTTCCATGCAAAAGCGCTCCAAATCTGTCAGATTGCGAGGGCATCTCTTGTGCACAACCCTCTTCAGGTCACCCAACAGATTTTCAATTGGATTTAGGTCTGGGCTCTGGCTGGGCCATTCCAAAACTTATTTGGGGTCATTGTCATGCTGAAAGATGAAATTCATCTTCAGCTTTCCAGCAGACACCTGAAGGTTTTGGGCCAAAATTGACTGGTATTTAGAACTGTTAATAATTCCCTCCACCTTGACTAAAGTTCCTGTTCCAGCTGAAGAAAAACAACCCCAAAACATGATGCTGCCACCACCATGCTTCACTGTGGGTATGGTGTTCTTTTGGTGATGCACAGTGTTGTTTTTGCGCCAAACATACCTTTTGGAATTGTGGCCAAAAAGTTCAACCTTGGTTTCATCAGACCATAACACATTTTCCCACATGCTTTTGGGAGAGTTGATGGGTTGTTGTTTTTTTTTGCAAAATTTAGCCGTGCCTGGATGTTTTTCTTTGACCCTACCTCATAGTCCAGACATATGGAGAATATGGGAGATTGTTGTCACATGTAGTACACAACCAGTACTTGCCAGAAATTCCTGCAGCTCCTTCAGTGTTGCTGTAGGCCTCTTGGCAGCCTCCCTGACCAGTTTTCGTCTTGTGTTTTCATCAGTTTTGGAGGGACGTCCAGTTCTCGGTAATGTCACTGTTGTCCCATATTTTCTCCACTTCTTGATGACTGTCTTCACTGTGCTCCATGGTATATCTAATGCCGTGGAAATGTTTTTGTACCCTTCTCCTGACTGATACATTTCAACAATGAGATCCCCTTGATTCTTTGTAAGTTCTCTGTGAACCCTGGCTTTTGCTGGAGGATGCAACTGAGTAAATGTCTGAACTTTATTTGGGGTTAATCAGAGTCATTTTACTTGATGGCAGGTGTGAACCCAAAAAGACTGAATGCTGTAATTAAATCAAAAAGGTGCTTCAACAAAGTATTAGTTTAAGGGTGTGCACACTTATGCAACCAGCTAATTGTACGTTTTTTTATTTTTTATGCTTTTCCCCCTGAACAGATTTGTTTGTTTTTCAATTGAATTGTACAGGTTATAGGTCACATTAAAGGTGGGAAAAGTTTTGAAATTATTTATCGTGGTCTTGTTTTTTTTACATCAGAAAAACCAATCATTTTAACGGGGTGTGTACACTTTTTATATCCACTGTATACCGGTATGTAAACCTGAAGCTAGCCTTGGTCACCATTTTCTGATATTAAAAACAAGTTGTTTATTGTTTTCCAGGCACTGCCCTATGTGTGTCTCCTCATTGCCATGCTTTTCTTTATCTACGCCATCATTGGGATGCAGGTGAGTGCTACGCCAGCACGGTCAATTACATTTAAAGGTACTCACTGCAATAGTTAATGTTTGAAAGCCTTCATTTTGTCCTGCCACAGACAGAACGAACAATAGCAGTACCGCTCATTCGTCTCATCTCATTATCTCTAGCTGCTTTATCCTGTCCTACAGGGTCGCAGGCAAGCTGGAGCCTATCCCAGCTGACTACGGGCGAAAGGCAGGGTACACCCTGGACAAGTCGCCAGGTCATCACAGGGCTGACACATAGAGACAAACAACCATTCACACTCACACCTACGGTCAATTTAGAGTCACCAGTTAACTTAACCTGCATGTCTTTGGACTGTGGGGGAAACCGGAGCACCCAGAGGAAACCCACGCGGACATGGGGAGAACATGCAAACTCCACACAGAAAGGCCCTCGCCGGCCCCGGGGCTCGAACCCAGGACCTTCTTGCTGTGAGGCGACAGCGCTAACCACTACACCACCGTGCCGCCCAAGCAGTACCACTATATTTTGCAAATCATGGAAGTCAGCTGGGATAGGCTTCAGCTTGCCTGCGACCCTGTAGAACAGGATAAAGCGGCTAGAGATAATGAGATAATGGAAGGTGGGGGGGAAAGCTCACTTTCTTCAACAAACAAAATATCAAGGAGGGGATCTCATAATTTCAGGAAAAAATTGTTTCTTCTTCATTTATTCACTTTCATTTAGTTCAAATTCACATAATCCTAGGAAAATCCATTGTCTTCTGTTATACATCACAGGGTTTGTTTTGGTGTTTTCTTTTTAAACCATTAAAGCCCATAACTTTCAATTATATTATAAAGCTACAAATACGGGACCAGTCAAAAGTTTGGACACACCTTCTAATTCTATGTTTTTTCTTAATTTTTATGAATTAAAATACACTTCATGTCTGAAAGTAATGATGGATATCGTTTCTCTTTACTTAGTTGAG
This sequence comes from Neoarius graeffei, assembly GCF_027579695.1. Lineage (NCBI taxonomy): Eukaryota > Metazoa > Chordata > Actinopteri > Siluriformes > Ariidae > Neoarius > Neoarius graeffei. The sequence continues at coordinate 12,983,680 of NC_083580.1, forward strand.
CGATTCTTGACATAATATGGATTACTACGGTTGTCGAATTAGGCTATTTACTACATGCTTATTATTGATTATTTACTGTTTGATCTCAAATACATTAAGAAGGTAAGAAATTGCACTAATTATTACCTTTTGACGAGGCACGCCTGTTCATTGAAAAGTATTCCAGGTGACTGCCTCATGAAGCTGGTTAAGATGATGCCAATAGTGTGCAAAGTGTCATCAAGGTAAATGTTGGATACTTTGAAGAATCTAAAATATGAAACTTTTTTAACTTTTTTGTTTACCACATAATTCCATACATATTCCATGTGTTTCATAGTTTTGACGTCTTCAGTATTGTTCTACAACATAGAAAATAGTCAAAATAGAGAAACATCTACAACCCCGATTCCAAAAAAGTTGGGACAAAGTAAAATTGTAAATAAAAACAGAATGCAATAATTTACAAATCTCAAAAACTGATATTGTATTCACAATAGAACATAGACAACATATCAAATGTCGAAAGTGAGACATTTTGAAATTTCATGCCAAATATTGGCTCATTTGAAATTTCATGACAGCAACACATCTCAAAAAAGTTGGGACAGGGGCAATAGGCTGGAAAAGTTAAAGGTACAAAAAAGGAACAGCTGGAGGACCAAATTGCAACTCATTAGGTCAATTGGCAATAGGTCATTAACATGACTGGGTATAAAAAGAGCATCTTGGAGTGGCAGCGGCTCTCAGAAGTAAAGATGGGAAGAAGATCACCAATCCCCCTAATTCTGCGCCGACAAATAGTGGAGCAATATCAGAAAGGAGTTCGACAGTGTAAAATTGCAAAGAGTTTGAACATATCATCATCTACAGTGCATAATATCATCAAAAGATTCAGAGAATCTGGAAGAATCTCTGTGCGTAAGGGTCAAGGCCGGAAAACCATACTGGGTGCCCGTGATCTTCGGGCCCTTAGACGGCACTGCATCACATACAGGCATGCTTCTGTATTGGAAATCACAAAATGGGCTCAGGAATATTTCCAGAGAACATTATCTGTGAACACAATTCACCGTGCCATCCGCCGTTGCCAGCTAAAACTCTATAGTTCAAAGAAGAAGCCGTATCTAAACATGATCCAGAAGCGCAGACGTCTTCTCTGGGCCAAGGCTCATTTAAAATGGACTGTGGCAAAGTGGAAAACTGTTCTGTGGTCAGACGAATCAAAATTTGAAGTTCTTTATGGAAATCAGGGACGCCGTGTCATTCGGACTAAAGAGGAGAAGGACGACCCAAGTTGTTATCAGCGCTCAGTTCAGAAGCCTGCATCTCTGATGGTATGGGGTTGCATTAGTGCATGTGGCATGGGCAGCTTACACATCTGGAAAGACACCATCAATGCTGAAAGGTATATCCAGGTTCTAGAGCAACATATGCTCCCATCCAGACGACGTCTCTTTCAGGGAAGACCTTGCATTTTCCAACATGACAATGCCAAACCTCAGCCCTGTGATGACCTGGCGACTTGTCCAGGGTGTACCCCGCCTTTCGCCCGTAGTCAGCTGGGATAGGCTCCAGCTTGCCTGTGACCCTGTAGAACAGGATAAAGCGGCTAGAGATAATGAGATGAGATGAGATGAGACAATGCCAAACCACATACTGCATCAATTACAGCATCATGGCTGCATAGAAGAAGGGTCCGGGTACTGAACTGGCCAGCCTGCAGTCCAGATCTTTCACCCATAGAAAACATTTGGCGCATCATAAAACGGAAGATATGACAAAAAAGACCTAAGACAGTTGAGCAACTAGAATCCTACATTAGACAAGAATGGGTTAACATTCCTATCCCTAAACTTGAGCAACTTGTCTCCTCAGTCCCCAGACGTTTACAGACTGTTGTAAAGAGAAAAGGGGATGTCTCACAGTGGTAAACATGGCCTTGTCCCAACTTTTTTGAGATGTGGTGTTGTCATGAAATTTAAAATCACCTAATTTTTCTCTTTAAATGATACATTTTCTCAGTTTAAACATTTGATATGTCATCTATGTTCTATTCTGAATAAAATATGGAATTTTGAAACTTCCACATCATTGCATTCCATTTTTATTTACAATTTGTACTTTGTCCCAACTTTTTTGGAATCAGGGTTGTATGAATGAGGAGGCGTGTACAAACTTTTGACTGATGCTGTATTTACTTTTACTGTAGTAATAGAACAATACGCTTTATGATGAGTAACTAAAAAAATAAGCCAGGACTTTAAAGACTTAATAAAAACCAATTCTACCAATTTGACTCAGACTTCTTCTGAAATATTTCTGGCCCTGAAATTAGCTCCACCTCCACTTTTCCTGAAGATGCAGCTTCTGAGGTATATGTAGTTTCAACACACACAATTGTGCCTTACAGCTCTGAAACTGTTAACTGTTTCTTTAAGAAATTCTCCATCCAGGTTGAAAGGAATAAAATATCTTGCCTGGCGTCAGGTTCATTTTCATTTAATAGAATGCATTTTTATCCGAGAAAAAAAAAAGATTAGCACTTGTCTTCATTTGGCTGTAAATAGCCTTTTGTAATAATGAGGCATTCTTAAAGTGTGCTCTTTGGTAATTAAGTAATTCTTATCTGGATAATAATTTTAATGGAGCTGATTAATGACATAATGAGGATGGTACATCTGTTATGACATCCATTGCCTGTACTTCAGTTCAGACTGAATGAAATTAAGAGCATCTTGCTTATTGGTTTCTGGAAGCTTGCTGTTCAGTCGATTAGGATGGAATTGTAAATCAATGCTAATTGCATTTCAGGACGAAGAGAAGCAGTGTAATCAATGAACTGTATAATCACCAATATCCTGAGAGACAACACTGAATCCTTTTTTTTTTTTTTCAAAACACAGGCCACACATCTGCTATATATAAGGTGTGGAAGTTCGAAAATAGACATAAGTGCAAGTTAATGCTTCTTATATCTGTCATATTTTTATTAAAAGAATACTGTCGTTGTAAGTATGCGTCTTGGTGGCACAGCAAATCCCGCAGGAACGCAGTCTCGTCATTCTAATGGATAGATCCAGGATTCAAGTTTGATTGCTCGTTTAGTAGTGCACAGGCAATCTCCTATATTGTGTTTGAAATTAGGGTGCCTGCTATTTAGTCGGTTAGGATGCCATTGTAAATCAACACTTAACTGCATCATATGCAATGCAAAGAGCTGCGTAATCAGTGAGCTGTATAATCACCCGTATGCTGAGATGTGGGACTGAACCCTTTACTCAATTATAATTCATCTATAAAAGTGCTCTGCTTTTCAATCAAGCAGGTCTCCTATGCAGCATCACCATCCAGAAAATTGACATTTATATATATATATATATATATATATATATATTTTTTTTTTTTTTTTTTTTTTTTACGTAACGCTCTTAGATTTGTAAATTTGTCTGTTTTAAAGTAATTAGAAGCTGCATTTTTGAATCGTGAACTTATCTTGGATGGCTAGTCATGATTGCACAGGTGGGTGAAATCTGTTTACAGCGCTCAAGTTAACATCTTGCCATTTAAAACCTTTAACATTTTCTGTTCGATTTATGTTTCTTTTTAAATGGATTATTGAACCAAAATATCCAAAAATGAAAACTTTTAGTCACATGACCTGCATGCTAAGGCAGATAGATATCTAACCAAGGTTATGTTCATACAAGTCCCTTGTGTGAGTAGTCATACCACGTCACTGCTTATATCCCGTGCTCCCAGGATATCATGCATTCCGACTTCTCCGAGATATTTTGAGATGAGAAACTGGAGAAAGTGAATTATTTGTGTAAATTATTGATGGAGCCCCTGCAGCTGTTTCAGTCCAGCCTCAGTCATGTCCAGCATTTGAGATGCATGTAGGGTCTCTCTGTCCTGTCATAACCAAGTTCTGTCTTTGTGTTAGGTGTTTGGGAACATCAGGTTAAATGAAAAATCAGCAATTAACCTTCACAACAACTTCCAGACCTTCTTTCAGGCACTCATGCTACTCTTTAGGTAAAAGCCTTTGAAGCATTTTTGTCAGTGTTTCCATTTAATGCAATGTCTTGCAAAAGTATTCATCCCCCTTTGTGTTTGTCCTGTTTTGTCGCATTCCAAGCTGGAATTAAAATTGGTTTTTAGCACCATTTGATTTACACAACATGCCTACCTGTTAGGGTTTTGCTGGGATTCGAACCTGGTTCGTTGGTGTGATGATCCAGCAAACCCCCACTAGGCCACCAGGGGGATGACTCAAATGCAGAGGCGTGAGGCGGAAGTAGAAAAAGAATCAAAAAGGTTTATTTAAACTATATACACTATATACAGGGCAAAACAAAAGACAAAAAAAACCAAAGAGTGTAATCCAAAAGAAAAGCAAAGTGCAAAAATACAAAAGCTAAGAAGATCAAAAAAACACAGTACAAAGGAAACTGGAGATAAACATAACAGCACAAAGACTCCGTGACAAGAGGACTGAACTCAGGGGTATAAATAGACAAACTAATTAAGGACACAGGTGAAGATAATTAGGCAATTAACACAAACTCAAAACACAGGAACAGTGGCGGCCTCTAGAGGCCAAAATGAACACGACATGAAAAGGAAATAACAGCGGCCTCTAGAGGCCAAAACAGTCCTAGTCCTAACAGGACCCCCCCCTCTAGGAGCGTCTCCTGACGTTCCCAGGGCGATCCGGATGGGCCGAATGGAAGTCCCGACATAGTTCTTTATCAAGGACATCCCGAGCAGGAACCCAGCAGCGCTCCTCAGGACCATAGCCCTCCCAGTCCACCAGATATTGCAACCCGCCGCGGACCCGGCGGGAGTCAAGCAGGCGATTCACAGTGAACACAGTCTGCCCCTGGAAGATGCGGGGTGGTGGGGGGTTCCTAGGGGCAGGGGCATACGTAGACGTCAGTACGGGCCGTAACAGGGAAACATGGAAAGTGGGGTTGATCCTCAGAGTCCGGGGCAACTGGAGCCGGTAGGAGACAGGGTTCACCCTGCGCACCACCTTGAAGGGGCCAATGTAGCGAGGAGCAAGCTTGCGGTTCTCCACCCGCAGTGGAAGGTCCTTAGTGGACAGCCAAACACGCTGCCCAGGGCGGAAAGCGTGTGCAGGTCTTCTATGGCGGTTGGCCTGAGTCTGGTTGGTTCTGGAGGTCTGTATGAGGGTCTTCCTGACCTTGCTCCAGGTCTTGCGACACCGTCTCACATATTGGTTGACCGAGGGCACCCCCGCGTCCTCCTCCTGGTCCGGGAACAGAGGTGGCTGGAACCCGAATTGGCACTGGAATGGCGACAGCTTGGTGGCCGATGACTGCAGGGTGTTGTGGGCGTACTCCGCCCATGGCAGCCAGGTGCTCCACGATGTCAGGTTATCCATAGCCAGGCCTCGCAGGGTGGTTTCCAGGTCCTGGTTGAGCCTCTCCGTCTGACCATTGGACTGTGGGTGAAACCCAGAGGAGAGGCTGGCAGTGGCTCCGATGACCTTGCAGAACCCGTGCCACACTCGGGAGGAGAACTGGGGCCCTCGGTCTGAGACGATGTCCTGTGGAAGACCAAAGACTCGGAAGACATGATTAAACAAAAGTTTCGCAGTTTCAAGAGCAGAGGGGAGTTTGCACAGTGGTATGAAGCGGCAGGCCTTGGAGAATCTGTCAACTAAGACCAAAATGACCGTGTTACCTTGTGACTCAGGGAGACCCGTGATAAAGTCGACTGCCACGTGGGACCAGGGACGCCGGGGAATGGTCAGAGGATGCAGGAGACCCTGGGGACGCTGTCGTGGGTTCTTGGTTCTGGTGCAAACCTCACAGGACAGGACAAATGACCTTACTTCCTGCTCCATGTTAGGCCACCAGAAGCGTCTTTTCAGGAAGTCCAGGGTCCTCCGAGCTCCCGGGTGGGCGGTGAGAGGGGAAGAGTGACCCCACTGGAGAACCTTGGCCCGGGCTTGATGTGGGACGTACAAGAGGCCTGGTGGCCCCGTCCCAGGACCGGGGTCCTGGCGTTGGGCTCGTCGGACAGCCTCCTCAATACCCCAGCGGACAGGGGCCACAATCCGGGACACAGGGATAATAGGCCCGACTTCATTCTCCCTGTTAGGACTAGGACTGTTTTGGCCTCTAGAGGCCGCTGTTATTTCCTTTTCATGTCGTGTTCATTTTGGCCTCTAGAGGCCGCCACTGTTCCTGTGTTTTGAGTTTGTGTTAATTGCCTAATTATCTTCACCTGTGTCCTTAATTAGTTTGTCTATTTATACCCCTGAGTTCAGTCCTCTTGTGACGGAGTCTTTCTGTTAGGGTTTTGCTGGGATTCGAACCTGGTTCGTTGGTGTGATGATCCAGCAAACCCCCACTAGGCCACCAGGGGGATGACTCAAATGCAGAGGCGTGAGGCGGAAGTAGAAAAAGAATCAAAAAGGTTTATTTAAACTATATACACTATATACAGGGCAAAACAAAAGACAAAAAAAACCAAAGAGTGTAATCCAAAAGAAAAGCAAAGTGCAAAAATACAAAAGCTAAGAAGATCAAAAAAACACAGTACAAAGGAAACTGGAGATAAACATAACAGCACAAAGACTCCGTGACAAGAGGACTGAACTCAGGGGTATAAATAGACAAACTAATTAAGGACACAGGTGAAGATAATTAGGCAATTAACACAAACTCAAAACACAGGAACAGTGGCGGCCTCTAGAGGCCAAAATGAACACGACATGAAAAGGAAATAACAGCGGCCTCTAGAGGCCAAAACAGTCCTAGTCCTAACACTACCACTTTAAAGGTGTATTTTTTTTTTTTTAAATTGTGACACAAACAATAATTTATATATTTATAATTTATAACAAGAGCAAGAAGGCTCTTGCTGTTGTTTGTGCCTACGGGCCGAATAGCAGTATAGAGTATCCGGCCTTCTTGGAGTCCCTGGGAGTACTGAGAGGTGCTCAGACTGGGGACTCCATTGTTCTACTGGGGGACTTCAACGCTCACGTGGGCGACGACAGTGACACCTGGAGGGGCGTGATTGGGAGGAACGGCCTCCCCGATCTGAACCCGAGTGGTGTTTTGTTATTGGACTTCTGTGCTAGTCACGGTTTGTCCATAACGAACACCATGTTCGAACATAGGGGTGTCCATAAGTGCACATGGCACCAGGACACCTTAGGTCAGAGGTCAATGATCGACTTTGTTGTCATTTCATCGGATCTCCGGCCCTATGTCTTGGATACTCGGGTGAAGAGAGGGGCTGAGCTGTCAACTGATCACCACCTGGTGGTGAGTTGGATCCGCTGGTGGAGGAGGAAGCCAGACAGACCTGGCAGGCCCAAACGTATGGTGAGGGTCTGCTGGGAACGTCTGGCCGAGCACTCTGTTGGGGAGGTCTTTAACTCCCACCTCCGGGAGAGCTTCTCCCAGCTTCCGAGGGAGGCGGGGGACATTGAGTCTGAGTGGACCATGTTCTCTGCCTCCATTGTCAATGTGGCTGTTCGGAGCTGTGGCCGCAAGGTCTCCGATGCCTGTCGTGGCGGCAATCCCCGAACCCGGTGGTGGACACCGGAAGTAAGGGATGCTGTCAAGCTGAAGAAGGAGTCCCATCGGGCCATGTTGGCCTCCGGAACTCCTGAGGCAGCTGATGGGTATCGGCAGGCCAGGCGTGCCGCAGCTCGGGCAGTTGCGGAAGCAAAAACTCGGAACTGGGAGGAGTTCGGTGAAGTCATGGAGGGGGACTATCGGTTGGCCTCGAAGAAATTCTGGCAAACCATCCGGTGCCTCAGGAGGGGGAAGTAGTACTCTGCCAACACTGTTTACAGTGCGGGTGGGGAGCTGTTGACCTCGACTGGGGACATTGTTGGGCGGTGGAAGGAATACTTTGAGGATCTCTTCAATCCCACTGTCATGTCTTCCACTGAGGAGACTGAGGCTGATGACTCAGAGGTGGACTCGTCCATTACCCAAGCCGAAGTCACTGAGGTGGTTAGCAAGCTCCTCGGTGGCAAGGCACCAGGAGTGGATGAGATCCGCCCCGAGTATCTCAAGTCTCTGGATGTTGTGGGGCTGTCTTGTAACATCGCGTGGTGGTCGGGGACAGTGCCTCTGGAGTGGCAGACTGGGGTGGTGGTCCCTCTTTTTAAGAAAGGGGACCGGAGAGTGTGCTCCAATTATAGGGGAATCACACTTCTCAGCCTCCCAGGGAAGGTTTACTCCAGGGTACTGGAGAGGAGAATTCAGCCAATAGTCAAACCTTGGATCCAGGAGGAACAATGTGGTTTTCGTCCTGGTTGCGGAACACTGGACCAGCTCTATACCCTTCATAGGGTGCTTGAGGGTTCATGGGAGTTTGCCCAACCAGTCCACATGTGCTTTGTGGATTTGAAGAAGGCATTCGACCATGTCCCTCATGGTATTCTGTGGGGGGTGCTTCGGGGAGTATGGGGTTCGGGGCTCTTTGCTAAGGGCTGTCCGGTCCCTGTACGAACAGAGCAGGAGTCTGATTCGCATTGCTGGCAGTAAGTCAGACCTGTTCCCAGTGCATGTTGGACTCCGGCAGGGCTGCCCTTTGTCACCGGTTCTGTTCATAATCTTTATGGACAGAATTTCTAGGCGCAGCCAGGGGCCGGAAGGAATCCTGTTTGGGAACCACAGGATTTCATCTCTGCTTTTCGCAGATGATGTTGTCCTGTTGGCTTCTTCAAACCAGGACCTTCAGCATGCACTGGGGCGGTTTGCAGTCAAGTGTGAAGCGGCTGGGATGAGAATCAGCACCTCCAAGTCAGAGGCCATGGTTCTCGACCAGAAAAGGGTGGCTTGCCCTCTCCAGGTTGGTGGAGAAGTCCTGCCTCAAGTGGAGGAGTTTAAGTATCTCGGGATCTTGTTCATGAGTGAGGGAAGGATAGAGCGTGAGATCGACAGGTGGATCGGTGCGGCCTCCTCAGTGATGCGGTCGCTTTACCGGTCCATCGTGGTGAAGAAGGAGCTGAGCCGAAAGGTGAAGCTCTCGATTTACCGGTCAATCTATGTTCCGACTCTCACCTATGGTCATGAGCTTTGGGTAATGACCGAAAGAACAAGATCGCGGATACAAGCGGCCGAAATGAGTTTCCTTCGCAGGGTAGCTGGGCACTCCCTTAGAGATAGGGTGAGAAGCACAGTCACTTGGGAGGAGCTCGGAGTTGAGCCGCTGCTTCTCCACATCGAGAGGAATCAGCTGAGGTGGCTCAGGCATCTCTTTCGGATGCCTCCTGGATGCCTCCCTGGGGAGGTGTTCCAGGCATGTCCCCCCGGGAGGAGGCCCCAGGGAAGACCCAGGACACACTGGAGGGACTATGTCTCTCGGCTGGCCTGGGAACGCCTCTGTGTTCTTCCCGAGGAGCTGGCCGAGGTGTCTGGGGAAAGGGAAGTTTGGGCTTCCATGCTCAGACTGCTGCCTCCACGACCCGGCCCCAGATAAGCTGAAGAAGACGAGATGAGACAAACAATAATTAAGATGAAAAAAACAGAAATCTGGAGTGTGCATAGGTATTCACCCCTACAAAGTAAATACTTTGTAGAGCCACGTTTTGCTGCAATTACAGCTACAAATCTCTTGGGGTATGTCTCTATTAGCTTAGCATGTCTAGCCACTGAGATTTTTGCCCATTCCTCAAGGCAAAACTGCTCCAACTCCTTCAAGTTAGATGGGTTGCGTTGGTGTACAGCAATCTTCAAGTTATGTCACAGATTCTCAATCGGATTAAGGTCTGGGCTTTGATTAGGCTATTCCAAGACTTTTTAAATGTTTTCCTTTAAACCACTCCAGTGTCACTTTAGCAGTATGTTTAGGGTCATGGTCTTGCCAGAATGTGAACCTTTGTCCCGGTCTCAAACCTCTGGCTGACTCAAACAGGTTTTCTTCCAGAATTGCCCAGTATTTAGTGCCATCCATCTTTCCTTCAGCCCTGACCAGCTTTCCTGTCCCTGCAGATGAAAAACATCCCCACAGCATGATTCTGCCACCACCATGCGTCATTGTAGGAATGGTGTTCTCAGGACATTGGGTTTACGCCACACATGGCATTTCCCATGATTTGCTAAAAAGTTCAATTTTAGTATCATCTGACCAGAGAGTCTTCTTCCATGTGTTTGAGGAGTCTGCCACATGCTGTTGGGCAAATTCCAAATGTGTTTTTTTTTCCCCTTTAAGCAATGACTTTTTTTCTGTGGAGTGTACAGCTTAAAGTGGTCCTATAGACAGATACTCCCATCTCCGCTGTGGATCTTTGCAGCTCCTTCAGTGTTATCTTTGGTGTCTTTGCTGCATCTCTGATTAATGCCCTCCTTGCCTGGTCTGTGAGTTTTGGTGAGCGGCCTTCTCATGTCAGGTTTGTAGTGGGGCCATGTTCATTCAATTTTGCTATAATGGATTTAATGGTGCGCCATGGGATATTCAAAGTTTGGGATATTTTTTAGAACCCAACCCTGATCTATACTTCCCCACAATTTTGTCTCTGACCTGTTTGGAGTGCTCCTTGGTTTTCTTGTTGCTTGCTTAGCCGTGTTGCAGAGTCAGGGTCCTTCCAGAACAGGTTGATTTATACAGACATCGTGTGATAGATCATGTGACACTTTGATTGCACACAGGTGGATCTTAATCAACTAATTATGTGACTTATGAAGTGAATTGGTTGGACCAGCTCTTATTTAGGGGTTTCATATGAAAGGGGGTGAATACCTATGCACACTCCAGATTTCTGTTTTTTCATCTTCATTATTGTTTGTGTCACAATAAAACAACAATTTTCACCTTTAAAGTTGTAGGCATGTGTAAATCAAATGGTGCTAACCCCTAAAAATTTATTTTAATTCCAGCTTGTAATGCAACAAAACAGGACAAACACCAAGGGGGTAAATACTTTTGCAAGACACTGTAAATGTTAGACTGCAGCTTGTACTGTATATTTCAGAAAGTACTTCAATATTCTAGACCTAATTTCCTTGTGGTTGTAATAGTACACATATGTTATCCTTACTTTTTCTGTTTTCTATCTGTTGTGAACAGGAGTGCCACGGGTGAGGCATGGCATGAGATTATGCTGTCGTGTTTGGGTGACAAGGATTGTGCCGAGCCCCCACCTTCCAGTGGGAAAAAGTGTGGCAGTGATTTTGCATACTTCTATTTTGTCTCCTTCATCTTCCTCTGCTCGTTCCTGGTTTGTACAAACACACAGTCATGCAGAAAGAAACTTTTTGCTATCCATATCAGATTATTTGCCGTTAATAAGTTAAACTCACAAATGCAGCTGTTTATCTGCCTAAAGCGTTTCCTTCACAGCATTCTTATTATGCCCTTGATATGACCTTGTGGTATAATCCGTTACTAAACCGTAATACAGTAGTTTCATTGTCTGATAGACCGATAAACGTTGATAGATTTTCCGTTCTTTGTCCTTCCTTACTCCTTTTCAGATGCTGAATTTGTTCGTGGCTGTTATCATGGACAACTTTGAGTACTTGACACGAGATGCTTCCATCCTTGGACCTCACCATCTGGATGAGTTCATCCGTGTCTGGGCGGATTACGACCCTGCTGCCTGGTACGTGTCAGTCACAGATAGTCTATCCTTAAGAAAATTTTATTGGTCTTGTCAAGAGTATAAAACTAAAGTAAAACAGCAGGGATATGTCATTACTGACAAACATAAATCTGACATTCTGCATGACAACTGTAATGGTTTAAAAAAATCTTTTCTCTGTCAGCATTGACAGCTTAATCCAGCTGCATGTACTGAGCCCACATGGCATTATACAGTATAACAGAAATTATTCAATCCACATTCACTGGATATGAGCAATCGCACGCTCTGATTGGCTACTCTACTACTAGGATATCAGCTCATATACCGTGAGTAGAGAAAAACAAAATGGCGGATCGTGTTGCTGAACCAACCGCAGACGAAATAAAAACTCTACTTGAAAACAAAACCCAAAAATTGTTATCAAGTATCTAAAAGAAACAGAAATAGCTAAAAGAATATAGTTTTTTGTTTCCCCCAATATCTCCTGTTCCACACTCCAGCCCAGTCGGTTGCAGTAATGGACCTTTAAGTTGGTTTGCCAACCACCAAATAGAAAAAACCCTAAAGAAGAAGAAGAAGAACCCCCCCAAAATACAAAAAAGCAACAAAATATGGAATAAAAGTATTTGATGGTAAGAACGTATCTTTTTTTATTTTTCAAGAATTATTATTTTAGCATTTTTTTCACAAATTGCTACTATCATTTCACCGGTTTGTTTACATTCTAAGCAGAAATTATTTTGTCGGACGTTTTGTATAAAGTTTTTATTTATCAAATTTGCTAAAAATAAAAATGCTCTTTTTCTCAAAATCCAGTGAATGTGGATAGAATAAAACAGCTATTCCTTTCAATCTCTTCGTACATGGCTTACAGCCAACTCGGTGCTACGTGCCTTGTTGGTTATCAGCTCATGTACGACTTGATTTCATGGAATAACTGTTAAAGATTCAACAGTGTTGCCATTCTGTTTGCATTTATTCTACAAAGCCTCTGTATCAAATGTATTGTGGTTTAACTGGCATCTGTTTCTTGCAGTGGAAGGATACGCTATATGGATATGTACAATTTGTTACGTGTCATTTCGCCCCCTCTTGGTTTAGGAAAGAACTGCCCTAATAGGGTGGCATACAAGGTTTGCAAACCTACACACTTCCCCCAAAAAAGGATAGTGCTGTAGTGCTAATTGACGCTTGTAAACTTGCCTGGTGAACTTTAGTGAATGATTCCACCCATCCCTCTCCCCTCTTCACTAATCAAAAAACCGGTAACCATGGTAACTACAGGAAACAAAGCCACGCTGCATTCTGAGTTACTCATCTCATGCCAAACCTTTATACCTTTAATACACATGCAATTTCTATGAAGTCTATATCTATAATCATTTGTAAATTCATTCCTAAAGGTTATTATTATAATTGCACTTCATAGCAGTGTCTTATGCATAATGAATAGTTGTGAACGTCATACTTTAGTGTCGTGTAGCACAGGGGTTCTCAACCTTTTCTGCTTTGAAGCCCACCTATTCGTACTTGTAATGAGTCGGGACCCATTAAAAAGATCCCCAATTATTTTGGCTCATCTATTCTATTAGAATCTATTGTAAAGTGTATTAATGTAATTAATCTGTTACAGATGGGAGCCCAGGAATTAAATAAATGCAATAAAAACCAAATTGTTTAATTGTAGGTATTGTATTTAAAACTGTATGGATGTGCCAGAAGCCAAATCATGCATGCAGGGAATTCTTAGTCAGAAGGGATTAATGATCCAAAAGTGGAGTCTGGGCGATTAACACAAGAACTTATTGCCATGTTTGTGTCCAGCAAACAAGCAAGTTATTAAAACCAAGAAGTACGCTCAAAAGAAGTGGATATAGAAGCCACTCAATGGGATAGATCCTTACACGCTAACAAAGAAGGATTTTTCCTACGAGTTGGAAAATTATCCATCCATTGATTTCCCCGACATCTCAAACTACCTGGTGCTGCAGACATCATTCTACCCGGACAAACAGATGAAAACCTGGAAGAGCAATGAGGAGTACAACTTTTTATATGTGGACGGGTTGAAGATCTGTAGATCTGGACACTACAAAATAGACGGCGGTAGACGGATCTAAGTGCAGGAAGAGTGTTTATTTGCAGGCGTGATCTTTACAAAAACAAAACACAAACGAAAGCAGAATCATAAAGCAGATTATTTAAACAGCGTTATAAACATGATTAGAAACAAACGTGACCGTGATAATACTTCAAAGTCTCTATGAAAACAACATCCGTATCTGCACGTGCTGATTACGCTCAAATCAGTATCAGGTGTTTCCCATAATGACTGGGTCCCAAGAACGTGCTCGAGCTACGTCAGACTCAAGTGCACAAAGGCGTGACAGTCAAATGTTCACCTGCTGTGTAAGTTTTAGCTCACGTGTATATCGCCATGCATCGCCACCAAAATGCCTCCTTTTCATCGATAACCCATCGCGAGCTGTAGTGTGACCGTAGCTTAATGAGGCGGATGTGATGTCGGATGCAACCCAGCAATTGTACCCTACTACGAGTAAAAATTAGATTCACCTTGATAAAGAAAATATTCGCAGCCCACTAGATGGCACTTTGCGGCCCACTAATGGTTGAGAAACATTAGTGGAGCACAGATTTCCTATAACACAAACATATTTATGTACCTTTTTAAACTTTATTTATTTTTATTTAATATTTACCACCTTGATAGGGAACTGCACACTGAATCTCACTGTACTTGTATGACATTGAAGGCGTTCATATGTCACTTCATATGTCATATTTATAAATTAGCATAAAGATTATAACATATTTATAATAATCTATAAGATGTTTTTATGAGCTCGAAGTAAAATGAGACTTTTTATAAGAATTGTGTCATGACCAAGACTTGTAACTGTTAAACTGTAATTATTAGAAGACATAAAATCCCTATGACTGAATAATAAATAGTTCATTTCTTGTGGTTATTAACCTCCAATGCATTTATGCTAACAATTCATCATGCATTATAAACATGGCTATAAAGTGCAATGCATTTTCAGAAATAAATAAACAAATCTACCAGTGTGGCCATTAAGTGCATTATAGCATGTTAAGAATATGTTTGTAGTTCATTATATATGGCCTTCTTGGAAAGTGCTGCTAAAAATGACCATTTAGAATAAAAAAAAACATCACTGTGTGAGTTTTGTTCCTGTGGATATGGTTCGTTAATCAACTTTCAAAGCATGCCATGCAGAAAGAGGAAGACAAGGTTGTTGCCCTGTTCACCACCTGACCCTTGCCCTCCTATTTACAGCCTCATTACATGAGCCTAAGTTTCTTCCTCTGCATCCCAAATTCATCTGTGCTCCTTCTTGGGCAAAGATGCTGTTGCACAGCCACACAGTTTCTTCCCCAAAATAATAATGACTCTTATAATGACTGTTTCTCCACTCTGATTATGTTTTTTATTTTTGTTTACTTTCATTTCTCCACTGTTTTCCTCCCGCACCTCGTCCTCCCCTTTTGTGTGATCTTTGACCTTTGAACTGTGGCTGCCACCTCTGAAGTGGGCGCATATCCTACCTTGATATGTACGAAATGCTACGTCACATGTCCCCACCGCTAGGTTTGGGAAAGAAATGTCCATCGCGAGTTGCCTACAAGGTAGACCCGCCCTCTTCCTGTCTTACCCAATCACTCTCACTGTGCCCGCCTTTTGTGTACGTGCTCTTTGCTCACTGGACAGTGTTGTTGCCAGGCTTCCTGTGCTGTCAATATTTTTCTTGTTTTTTGTGCCTGTTGTCTTTGCTTTAATGTGCCATCATAACTGCTGACAACGTGAAAGTTCAGCCTGTGCTAAATTTCATATCATGATAAACTGCTGTTTATTACAGTTGATGATGCTTTTAAAATTAGTTCAAATATAAAGAAGCAAAAGCAAATGAAAAGATTTGACTGTTAAGATCTTTTTAGTAATCTTATCAAGCTATCGATATGCTAGGACATAGGGCAGCATAATTTACACGGAGGAAATCGCTGTCTGCCCTCTTACGCATACATGAGCTCACAGACACCTATGATAGACTAGTGTCGCTGTTATTGACAGGGAAAAGAGAATATGCCATCCCTCCCAACCAGTCAGTTTTGCTCCCTTGGCTCTCGGATCTGGATGCTGGTGTAGTGGTTAGCACTGTCGCCTCACAGCAAGAAGGTTTTGGGTTCGAGTCCAGCGGGCCTTTCTGTGCAGAGTTTGCATGTTCTCCCCGTGTCTGCGTGGGTTTCCTCTGGGTGCTCCGGTTTCCCCCACAGTCCAAAGACATGCGGTTAGGTTAACATGGGGCAGCCATGGCCTGAAGGTTGGGCTGAAGTGCCCTTGAGCAAGGCACCTGACCCCAACTTCTCCCTGGGCACTGTAGCATTGCTGCCCACTGCTCTGGGTATTTGTGTGTGCTCATTGTGTGCATGTGTTCACTGCTTCAGATGTGTCTTAAGTCTGTGCTTGAGTGTACGTGTGACAAATAAAAGCTGCTTCTTCTTCTTAAAGTAGGAAAGGAAATGATAGGCTATCGGGTCTTTCAATACAGAAGCACCTGTCAGTAATCTGGTACAGCTGCAACTTCTCTAGACATCGAGTCGTCCATCTGTCTGAGATACATGTGTCTGTCTACCAGGCCTATATCTGTGTGTGCTTGGTGTTTCTGTAAGTGTTTGTGTACACACCTCTCCCTGCCCTTGCTTTTGACAAGCGAATTGATTGGGAAGAAAAGGGGAAAAAGTGTGCTGTAAATGTGTGTTCAGTGAAGCGAGACATGCCACCCCTCCCCTTCCTTCCCCCAAACACACACACACATATAAATTACACTTTCTTTTTCTTTTTTTTGTCTTGTTTGTTGTTGTGGAAACATCTTCCCAGGCGGGCCCAAGTCTAATAAAGGCGGTTCTGGACTGTCTGTGGCTGTCTGCATTTCCCTGCTTTAATCACCATGTAGTCGCACTGTACACCCGTGTCTCTTGCTATTCTACTGTCTAAGTAACCTTTAGTTGTGTTTACAGTGGATATATAGCTTGATAGTTAAGAGTTCACATGTTTCTAATGACTAGATACAGTATGTATATATGCTTTTGGGATGTAACTGAATACAAATGCATTGTTCGGAAAGAATAGGTTGTGCTCTAGACAAAATCAAACCGAGATATTAATAAGAGGTGCACTGTAGGGTTTTTGTTGTTGTTGTTTTTAATCTGGTTGTGATTAGAGGTGTACATCAGGATCCTGCAGGACGCAACAAAAAGGTCACATGAGCAGGCGTTTTTTAACTTTTATATAGCCACGTTGTCAGATATGAAGTTTGTTGGCTAAAGAAATACCATACTCATTAACATGCACATGAGCTGTGTATGTACAATGATGTATTTCCAGCATTTATTCATTCATCCTTTGTAACAATGTGATCAGGGTCGCGATGGTGGAAATTACTGGTTCATTTATATTTACGAAATACTAAATTTGTTAGGAAAAGTTTCAGGGGGGTACAAACAAAAATGAGTGGGGCAACAGTATCCCCACCAGAGTCGGGTGGGGTTGGGTGGGGCGAAGGAGTCCCATAAACATCTGTGTTTCTAAAAACAATCCACTACACATCCTTTCTGATTTAAAGCTAGACGGCCTTTCGATTTCATAAAATCGGTGAAATTTAGTTTCCTCTGAAATTTGGTCATCGCGATACATGTTTATTTCTACAATATCCTCCAAAAAAAAAAAAAACAGGCCATTCTGTGGCTGGGAAGTGATTTAATTTGAGGGGATTCCCGAGCAAATAATGTGCATGAAATCACTCGCTTCACACAGTCAAGCAGACAGAGGAAGTCCGGTGTGCGCATGCGCAGGTTTGCCTTCTTCTTTTGGGTTTTACAGCAGCTGGCATCCAGTGTTGCATTACTGCCATCTACAGGTTTACCTTTGACCGTGCACTGACCGTTCCATCATTCTGTTACTAAACGAACAGCTGATCACACCGAGGTGCTCGCTGAGCGCCGATATTTATTAGTTTGGTCCTGTGTTTCCTTTCCTTCACAATATAACGTCTTTTCTTCTCGCTTTCCGTTACTGTAGTCGGTCTTTCACGTTTCATTCGTGTCCTCCATTTTTCTCTCCTGTTTCAAATTTGTATCCCACAATGTCTTGCGCGAACGGGGAAAGCCCACCACGTCATGCATGAAGTAGTATCTTGTATTGGGTCATGGTGAAGCAGGAAAAAATAGCGGAGAATTTCGGGCCATGTGGCCCTAAATTCATGAATTGTTCTATTTAAAAAAGAACCTAATAAAATTGGAAGTCTGTGATTCGAATTCAGTAGCTTTCAGTCCACTAAACAATATTAATTGAGTGTTGGGAGTTCTTTTCATGACCTACACTTGAAAAATCTGAAAGGCAGTCTACCTTTAAGTCAAGTCCACTTTTGGGTTAATCCGAATTAGAAAGTGTGTGTGTGTGTGTGTGTGTGTGTGTGTGTGTGTGTGTGTGTGTGTGTGTGTGTCCTGGCCTGTGCGTGTGTCCCTCAGTGTGCCTTCTCTTCCTTCTGTCTGGGATTACCTTCATCCTTTCTGCTGAGAGAAAGCTCTTCCCCACCTCACTCTCTCCTACTGTATCTCTCTGGAAGCGCAAAAAAGGCAGTCATTATGGGTGACCTTCCCCACATTCTTCATGCATCTAAGTTGTTTGATTTCGAACTAACCTTCCCACTGTGAATGTGAAATGTACATGGACAGTACTCTGTGGCCTGTGTGGGCAGCTGTATTTACACAGAGAGATCAAGTGCCTTCTTTATGAAAGAAGCTTAAATCAACACATCCCTGATCAGTGGATATTGTTTTATGACTTGAACTCGCTCAGAGCATATGATCAGGTTTCATCAGACTAGAAATGAAGCTTGAAATGGCTAAAAATGCATTGTTCATCCATGCTGGAGCAGATGCACTGTCCATTGTATGTCACACAGGCACACATCTTTTCAGATAGCTTATTATCCCTATACAGCATCTGCATGAGATATAATTTTTCTCATCATTTTTTTTTTTTTTTGTTAAATGGCCTGGCGAGTCATATGGTGTGCTGGAGTTGAGTGGAGATGATAATTTGCATAAAAGTAAAATACAGTGTGATTTTATATACAACCCCGATTCCAAAAAAAGTTGGGACAAAGTACAAATTGTAAATAAAAATGGAATGCAATAATTTACAAATCTCAAAAACTGACATTGCATTCACAATAGAACATAGACAACATATCAAATGTCGAAAGTGAGACATTTTGAAATTTCATGCCAAATATTGGCTCATTTGAAATTTCATGACAGCAACACATCTCAAAAAAGTTGGGACAGGGGCAATAAGAGGCTGGAAAAGTTAAAGTTACAAAAAAGGAACAGCTGGAGGACCAAATTGCAACTCATTAGGTCAATTGGCAATAGGTCATTAACATGACTGGGTATAAAAAGAGCATCTTGGAGTGGCAGCAGCTCTCAGAAGTAAAGATGGGAAGAGGATCACCAATCCCCTAATTCTGCGCCGACAAATAGTGGAGCAATATCAGAAAGGAGTTCGACAGTGTAAAATTGCAAAGAGTTTGAACATATCATCATCTACAGTGCATAATATCATCAAAAGATTCAGAGAATCTGCACATGCAGGCATGCAGGCATGAATCACATGCAGGCATGCTTCTGTATTGGAAATCACAAAATGGGCTCAGGAATATTTCCAGAGAACATTATCTGTGAACACAATTCACCGTGCCATCCGTCGTTGCCAGCTAAAACTCTATAGTTCAAAGAAGAAGCCGTATCTAAACATGATCCAGAAGCGCAGACGTCTTCTCTGGGCCAAGGCTCATTTAAAATGGACTGTGGCAAAGTGGAAAACTGTTCTGTGGTCAGACGAATCAAAATTTGAAGTTCTTTATGGAAATCAGGGACGCCGTGTCATTCGGACTAAAGAGGAGAAGGACGACCCAAGTTGTTATCAGCGCTCAGTTCAGAAGCCTGCATCTCTGATGGTATGGGGTTGCATTAGTGCGTGTGGCATGGGCAGATATGCTCCCATCCAGACGACGTCTCTTTCAGGGAAGACCTTGCATTTTCCAACATGACAATGCCAAACCACATACTGCATCAATTACAGCATCATGGCTGCGTAGAAGAAGGGTCCGGGTACTGAACTGGCCAGCCTGCAGTCCAGATCTTTCACCCATAGAAAACATTTGGCGCATCATAAAACGGGAGATACGACAAAAAAGACCTAAGACAGTTGAGCAACTAGAATCCTACATTAGACAAGAATGGGTTAACATTCCTATCCCTAAACTTGAGCAACTTGTCTCCTCAGTCCCCAGACGTTTACAGACTGTTGTAAAGAGAAAAGGGGATGTCTCACAGTGGTAAACATGGCCTTGTCCCAACTTTGAGATGTGTTGTTGTCATGAAATTTAAAATCACCTCATTTTTCTCTTTAAATGATACATTTTCTCAGTTTAAACATTTGATATGTCATCTATGTTCTATTCTGAATAAAATATGGAATTTTGAAACTTCCACATCATTGCATTCCGTTTTTATTTACAATTTGTACTTTGTCCCAACTTTTTTGGAATCGGGGTTGTGTAAAGCATTTCAGAATCAAATCAGAGTCCTCTCAGCCAGCACAACACACTCAAGTCAGCATGTATGAAGCTTTTTACTTTGTCATGTCTCTCACACATGATCTTGATTCTATATACACCTGGCTGCAGCGCTTGGTGAGGATGAACATGCCTATTGCTGATGACAACACAGTCCACTTCACGTCCACGCTGATGGCTCTCATACGCACTGCCCTGGATATCAAACTGGCATCAGGTACGTGCTCGTTTCCTGGCTGCTCAGCTCAACAATTGTCCGTCATTTCTTTCACCAACCCCTCTGACATTTGACTCATATCCATGCTCTCTTCTGTTCAAGTTCACATTTCTCGTCTTACTGATGACCCTGATTCTTAACTGGATCGATTTATCCCTCACATATGAAATGAAAAATCATGAACAGTAAATACACAATACTTTCATGCCATTATTGCTCTTGCATTTCAGGTGCTCTTGCCCAGCGTCTCTGTGATGCTGATTTGAGGAGGGAGATTAATAAAGTGTGGCCCAGCCTGTCATCAAAAACTGTGGACTTGCTGGTAACACCTCATAAACGTAAGCTCCGCCCCTTTGCATTCTGGGAGGCGACTCTGTGTTGGCATTACACAAATAAAATATGATAATGTAACCTGGAATATGCACAGCTGCTCTATCATACTTCATTTTCAAAAAGAAGCCAAAATATTCAGTAGTTTTGTGTACATTTGCTGCCCTCTAGTGGCATGGAGTGTGAAGTTTTACAATACTTGTTCCTGATTTTCAATCCTGATTGCATGAAGCCACTAAGTCTGCTTTTTATACCTTCAATTATTAATCAGTCTGTGTTAACTGTATAAACATTTATTTATATCCAGCAGCAAGTTTATTTGCTTCTACTATTTAAAAAAAATTATTTTATCGGGGACCAAATACAAGAAGAAGCCTTTATTTGTCACATGTACACATTTGAAACAGTGAACACACAAGTGAGCAATGAGCACATACACACCCAGAGCAGTGGGCAGCTATGCTACAATGCCCGGGGAGCAGTTAGCGGTTAGGTGCCTTGCTCAAGGGCACTTCAGTCATGATTACAGAGGAAGGGGAAAGTGCTGTTCATTCACTCAACTCCCCTCACATTTTTCCTGCTTGTCCTGGGAATCAAACCGGCAGCCCTTTGGGCCCAAGGCTGCTTCTCTAACCTTCAGGCCATGGCTGGCCTGATGTACATTATTTGGAGTGAACAAATAAGCAGATACAAAATACGGATATAAATATAAAGTGCAGGTTTTTTTGTTTGTTTGTTTTAGAAAGTTTCACTATGAATATGTTCATTACATGTTATAATGCATTCATAAGACATTATACACACTGATAATCTCATCTCATCTCATTATCTCTAGCCGCTTTATCCTGTTCTACAGGGTCGCAGGCAAGCTGGAGCCTATCCCAGCTGACTACGGGCGAAAGGCGGGGTACACCCTGGACAAGTTGCCAGGTCATCACAGGGCTGACACATAGACACAGACAACCATTCACACTCACATTCACACCTACGGTCAATTTAGAGTCACCAGTTAACCTAACCTGCATGTCTTTGGACTGTGGGGGAAACCGGAGCACCCGGAGGAAACCCACGCGGACACGGGGAGAACATGCAAACTCCACACAGAAAGGCCCTCGCTGGCCCCGGGGCTCAAACCCGGACCTTCTTGCTGTGAGGCGACACCGCTAACCTCTACACCACCGTGCCACCCCACACTGATAATATAGACAGTAAATATTAATGAAAATGCATTACATTTTCTAGCAATGTTTATAATATATTATGAATTGTTAACATGCCATAAGGTTGAGTGTTTGGAACACATTAGAACACTAATAGCAAATTTCAGATGTGCATCGGGACCTTTGTGACACAACAAAAACCTCAGATGAGTGCGAAGTTTTTGTTTTCATGCAGCAAGCAAGCAAATAGACAGGAAGCTCATGCAACAATGTTGTGTAATGCATTTACGGCATCCTTAGTAACTGCCTGGTCAGGGTTGGGGTGGTTTATATTTGGCTTCTACAACCCCGATTCCAAAAAAGTTGGGACAAAGTACAAATTGTAAATAAAAACAGAATGCAATAATTTACAAATCTCAAAAACTGATATTGTATTCACAATAGAACATAGACAACATATCAAATGTTGAAAGTGAGACATTTTGAAATTTCATGCCAAATATTGGCTCATTTGAAATTTCATGACAACAACACATCTCAAAAAAGTTGGGACAGGGGCAATAAGAGGCTGGAAAAGTTAAAGTTACAAAAAAGGAACAGCTGGAGGACCAAATTGCAACTCATTAGGTCAACTGGCAATAGGTCATTAACATGACTGGGTATAAAAAGAGCATCTTGGAGTGGCAGCGGCTCTCAGAAGTAAAGATGGGAAGAGGATCACCAATCCCGCTAATTCTGCACCGACAAATAGTGGAGCAATATCAGAAAGGAGTTCGACAGTGTAAAATTGCAAAGAGTTTGAACATATCATCATCTACATTGCATAATATCCAGGGTTCTCGCCAGCGCTTTATATGGTTGCGGCCCGCTACGCTAAAATTTCAGACCGCAACGGTAATTTCCCCCCGCTACGCTAAATTTTTAATATAGCGTAACGGTTGTTTTCAGTTGTTCATCACCATCGCCAAAAGTTTTTTTTTTCCTGCGCACTTGAGCAGTTTTCAAGGTGTCAAAATCAGCCTACGTTTGTTAGGAAACCCATGCCTGGAAATCAGTTCCGAGAGAGAGAGAGAGAGAGATCCTGGCGATAACTTTCTCTTGAGCTGGACTTCGGTGAATGACAATGGATGACGGACCCCCTCGCAAAAAAAGAGACATTCGCTCTTTCTTCACAGTTAGAAATGTAAGTGCACCACTTCTACAGGTTTTCCATCACGCTTGAAAACTTAACCCAAAGCCCTTTGATGAATGAAAACGTCTACTTTGTAAGCAGGTTTAGCAATATGACAGGGCGCACGTATCGGATGATTAGCGCTAATTTACTGGATCCCACTGTGGCTAACATTAACACACTGGTAATCTGCCTGCATGCCATCCATCGTTATATTTCTATAAGGAGACAGGCACAAGAGAGGTTGGAGGAGATGAAGGAAAGGACATAGGAGGCATTTAATAGTTTTAGATTATATATTAATTATTTATTAAGGGGGCTGGGTGTATGTTATGCCTGAATGAAAATGCAATTTGTTTTTTTTTTATTTTTATGTGCTCAGGCATTTCTTAATACAATAAAACATTCATTATCTCTTTGGTTGTGTCTGAGTTTACATATCTTTTGACAACACCCTTTGTAGTTCAGTGAAATACAACAGTAGGTAACACATTGCCAAGATCCAAAGATGTAACAATTTTCCATCAAGGATATACAACATAAAAAATGCAATTTATCCCCTCCAGGAACGTCAAATATGGCCAATTTTGGGCATGATTTTTCAAAATCTCCGCACCATCCCCCCGCTCGGTCGCTACGCTCCCTCGCCATAACCCATTACGCTAAAAAAAAATCCTGGTGAGAACCCTGATATCATCAAAAGATTCAGAGAATCTGGAAGAATCTCTGTGCGTAAGGGTTAAGGCCAGAAAACCATACTGGGTGCCCGTGATCTTCGGGCCCTTAGATGGCACTGTATCACGTACAGGCATGCTTCTGTATTGGAAATCACAAAATGGGCTCAGGAATATTTCCAGAGGGCATTATATGTGAACACAATTCACTGTGCCATCCACCGTTGCCAGCTAAAACTCTATAGTTCAAAGAAGAAGCCGTATCTAAACATGATCCAGAAGCGCAGACGTCTTCTCTGGGCGAAGGCTCATTTAAAATGGACTGTGGCAAAGTGGAAAACTGTTCTGTGGTCAGACGAATCAAAATTTGAAGTTCTTTATGGAAATCAGGGACGCCGTGTCATTCGGACTAAAGAGGAGAAGGACGACCCAAGTTATCAGCGCTCAGTTCAGAAGCCTGCATCTCTGATGGTATGGGGTTGCATTAGTGCGTGTGGCATGGGCAGCTTACACATCTGGAAAGGCACCATCAATGCTGAAAGGTATATGCAGGTTCTAGAGCAACATATGCTCCCATCCAGACGATGTCTCTTTCAGGGAAGACCTTGCATTTTCCAACATGACAATGCCAAACCACATACTGCATCAATTACAGCATCATGGCTGCGTAGAAGAAGGGTCCGGGTACTGAACTGGCCAGCCTGCAGTCCAGATCTTTCACCCATAGAAAACATTTGGCGCATCATAAAACGGAAGATACGACAAAAAAGACCGAAGATAGTTGAGCAACTAGAATCCTACATTAGACAAGAATGGGTTAACATTCCTATCCCTAAACTTGAGCTACTTGTCTCCTCAGTCCCCAGACGTTTACAGACTGTTGTAAAGAGAAAAGGGGATGTCTCACAGTGGTAAACATGGCCTTGTCCCAACTTTTTTGAGATGTGTTGTTGTCATGAAATTTAAAATCACCTCATTTTTCTCTTTAAATGATACATTTTCTCAGTTTAAACATTTATGTCATCTATGTTCTATTCTGAATAAAATACGGAATTTTGAAACTTCCACATCATTGCATTCCGTTTTTATTTACAATTTGTACTTTGTCCCAACTTTTTTGGAATCGGGGTTGTAGCTTGTTTCTATTTCAGGAAATCAAACCAAATGCATTTGCTAGAAAACATTGCTGGCAGATACAAATAAAATATCTGCATGAGTGGGATTAAAAACACATCTGTAGTTGTGGCCAGTTATGAACTTGAGCGATGTAGCTGAGGTTGAGGAATTGTCAGAGTCAGAATTCGCACACCATACTGATAGTGATTGTATGTCCACGTCTGGGTTTTCCAGGGTTTCTGGGGACAGAGCATAAGTCTAAGTCTAGTTTAAGTCCTAAATACAGGTACAGATACAAATATTTGGAGCACTAAAGAGATACAGATATCGGCATTGCATCCCTGACCCTCTGTCTGTCTTTGAGCCTTTCCTGCTATTGAATGAGGTTAATTAACCAAGCAGAAGCATGCCACGCCTCACATCACAACTTCTCTGTGTATATCAGATAACGACCTGACAGTTGGGAAAGTGTATGCTGCGCTCATGATCTTTGATTACTACAAGCAGAACCGGGCCAAAAGACTCCAGGAGCAGCAGCCCACTTCAGGAGCGCTGGTACTCTTCCATCCACCTCGATAAAACACTTGATTTCTCCATGTGACTCGTGAACCAAACTTGTGTTATTATATACAACTTTTTAAGAAAAATGAAAAGATTTCAATTACATTTCAGGGAACAGAGGCCTGCACTTTCCTGTGATTATAGTTGTATTTAATTTAACGGGATGTTGATTATGGATGATAAGGGATTATAATGCTTTACAAATTTCTAGAGTATCTTCGCTACCTTTCAGAGTAAAATGGGGTCTCTCTTCAAGCCCATGTTGCCCCTCACCCACATACATGAACAAGAACCATCGGTCAAGAGCGCCAAACTGCCACCTCCTCCTCAAACTGATTCATCTCCACATCCAGAACTCCCGCCCACAAACCCTCTCTTGACCAATGGGGAGCCAGTGTGAGTATCTCTTGGATCTCAAGCATGCTTGGCTTCATGACTGTTCTTTATTCTTCATTTTTAAGGTTAGGGATTTTTAAATAATATGTGGCACATATTAGAAATAAAGTGTGGCACAACTGTTGTTGTAATTTGTGTGTGTATGTATGCTTTGACATATGTGATCACAGAAAAAGCAGTACCATGAAGAATTCTCCTTCGGCAGAGACACTTCAGAAGGGCAGGAATTCTGTCCATTCAACGGATGTACCGGTACCAAAAACTGAATCTCAGGTATTGGAGTACTGTGATCAGTTGTATATAACCTGCTTCGATCTCTTATGGCTAAGAAGCATTCTGGCACATAGCCTTCCCGATTATAGACCATTCTACCCAATTCTAACCCATAATTACTTTTAATATTTAAAAGTTATTCCACGAAATCGAGTCGTACATGAGCTGATAACTGACAAGGCACGTAGCACCAAGTTGGCTATAAGCTATGTACAACAAGATTGAATGGAATAACTGTTTTATTCTATCCACGTTCACTGGATGTTGAGAAACCGAGCATTTTTATTCTTTTTTTTGCACAAAAACTTTACACAAAATAATTTCCGCTTAGGGGCGGCACGGTGGTGTAGTGGTTAGCGCTGTCGCCTCACAGCAAGAAGGTCCTGGGTTCGAGCCCCGGGGCCGGCGAGGGCCTTTCTGTGTGGAGTTTGCATGTTCTCCCCGTGTCCGCGTGGGTTTCCTCCGGGTGCTCCGGTTTCCCCCACAGTCCAAAGACATGCAGGTTAGGTTAACTGGTGACTCTAAATTGACCGTAGGTGTGAATGAGAGTGTGAATGGTTGTCTGTGTCTATGTGTCAGCCCTGTGATGACCTGGCGACTTGTCCAGGGTGTACCCCGCCTTTCGCCCGTAGTCAGCTGGGATAGGCTCCAGCTTGCCTGCGACCCTGTAGAAGGATAAAGCGGCTAGAGATAATGAGATGAGATGAGAATTTCCGCTTAGAATGTAAACAAATCGGCGAAATGACAGTAGCAATTTGTGAAAAATGATGATATAATAATAATAATTCTTGAAAAATAAAAAAAGATATGTTCTTATGATTGAATACTTTTCTTCCATATTTTGTTGCTTTTTTTTGTATTTATTGGGGTTTTGTTTTCAAGTAGAGTTTTTATTTCGTCCTCGGTTGGTTCAGCAACACGCTCCGCCATTTTGCTTCTGTCTACTCACGGTATATGAGCTGATATCCTAGTCATAGAGTAGCCAATCAGTGCACATGATTGCTCATATCCAGTGAATGTGGATAGAATACACTATTATAGCCCTCTATAGCAACAATGTGGTCTGCTATAGATCCTTATAGCCCACTCTAACCTACTATAAACACTTTATATCCCATTGTAGCCTGTTTTAACCAAATATACAATTACAATTATAGCACAATAAGTACAATTATACCCCATGTAACCCCAGTGTAGTCCATAATACTATCGCTCACTATATTTAACAATTATTCGCCAAAGGCGAAGTGAATAATAATCAAGATGAAGTCGACGTCATTATTCACTGAGCCTGAGGCAGATCATTGTTTTGGTATAAATACACAGGTGATTATTTTCATAAAAATTGTAATTAAATAATTATTTAAAACTTCAAAAGCAGCATGCAAATGTAATAAAGGCACGGTGCAACTTGTGTCACTTATCTATGCCGAGTCAGATAAAATACTTTGTTTTGAAATCGATAAAATAAATTACAATTCCACCCTTCCTTTGAATAGTTTTAGACCAAACTTCATAGCATCTCTAGTGCTTTTAGGAAAGCATTTTCTTTCATAATTTGTAACTTTTCCTCACTTACGGCGACAAAGCGATTGGCAGACATTTTGCCAAGTCACTCGAGGTGATTATCGAGAAATAGTCCGAATTTCTTGACAAATCAGCATGCACGATTTTCTATAATCACATGCATATTTATACTAAACTGCATTATCCCCGTTATCTATAATAAATCATGTTAGTGCATTGTAACTCAATGTATTTTTCTCGCAGTATGTCAGAATAATCCAGAATCTTCAATAAAACCAAATTAGCTCATGGTCTGTAGTGCACTCTAAGCTTTATAGTATTACTGTAGCTCCTGTGTTGTCTCTCCTACAACACTTTCTCGTCTGAGAAATGCACCTCGATATCAGAAAAGAAAAGCCGAAATGCCATTTGTTGATTTCTCGAGCAAGCACATCACCCGTTTACGTGTTCGTCAGACCATAGTGATGTGTATATTTCTGTGTTGTGTGTGTTGTGATGCATTTGTACTTGTCTATGGATATGTTTGTATGTACTGTGTGAATCTTACAGGAATTAGTAGAGATGATGGATATGGAGAATAATTCTGATGTAGGGGGCTTCTCCGCACTGGAGGGCCACGGGAGGGCAGCTTCAATGCCCAGACTTAGTGCAGGCTTCCAGGTGAGCCTCTCATTGTTTCATTTTCATTCATGATGCAATCTACTAGCATTAATATATATATGATTTTTAAAAAAAAGGCTTTATAATGGAGAGGGACACAGATGGAGGAATAAGAGGAAGGAAATAAAACATGAATTGTGAATAATAGTATTGTTAATCACTTGGGACAATGGATGTTTGGATTCGATTGTATTGGATGGATGGATGGATGGATGGATGGATGGATGGATGGATGGATGGATGGATGGATGGATGGATAAAGTACAGTAGTGCCAACATCAATTGCTTAAATGTAGCATTTATGATTTTTGATCCCTTGCTATGGCAATATGAGAGACATCTACAAACTATGCTTTTCTGTTTTTTTGTGATAAAGAACCAATGTAAACCAAGTGGGCGGGTCTCTTTGGTTGTAAATAAATAGAGGGATAGTTATTAAGGAACTAAGCACCAGATTATTTTGCCTTTCTGTTTTCTTACACCTATTTGGTATGCAACTGAGGAGAGCGTCTCATCCACTGGCATACGCTTAGTTTTTTTGTGGTAAAATTGCTTTCTCTCTTTGCCTGCTCCTCTAATTTACTTGTTAGCAAGGCAGATTTTTTTTATTGTTTTTTTTTTTTTGCAAATGAATGAATAGAAGTCTAGTAGCCCTAGATGCAATACTCCGCACACATCAAAATCGTTTACTGTAAACAAGCTCTTGGTATTAGTTTTGTGTATCTTTCCTTCCAAGATGATACAACCAGCATCAAGATCCATGGTAAGTGATGAAATAGATTTAAAATAGCCAAAAATTCAATATAATATGATCTAGAGTTTGTTTTTATCTATTTTATTTTAAGCATTATGGAGTGGGAGGACACACTTCCTTGTACTGAGACTGGACTTGACAGCAAAGAAGTCTCACCTCCTTCATTATGAGTGATAATTTCAGGGAAGCACAAAAAAATAAAGAGATCAAATAAAGAAAGATAACGAGAGACACTGTCAGTGTGAAACATGTCTGTGAAGATTCTCAATCATCCAGGTCATAGTAAACTGTGGGTGGTAGAAATGGGCAACTGGACTTGCTTGAAGATTCTTGAACTGAGACAGAACTGAGGAAGCCTTTCGGACGAGAGGTGAAACGTTTTCAAGAATCTTCAAGCAAGTCCAGTTGCCCATTTCTACCACCCGCTGTCAGTGTGAAAGAAAAATGTTCAATACAGATTGCCACAGACCTCCATATAGATTAATTTACAATTACCGCCTGAAGATTAATGTGGCCTTATTGTAAAAACTGAATCGCATTTTTTTAACTAATTACCGTACAGTATATATTGATCAGCCATAAAATTAAAACCACTGATGGGTGAAGTGAATAACACTGATTATCTCATTACAGTGGCACCTGTCAAGGGGTGGGATATATTAGGCAGCAAGAGAACAGTCAGTTCTCAAAGTTGATGTGTTGGAAGCAGGAAAAATGGGCAAGCATAAGGATCTGAGCAGCTTTGATAAGGGCCAAATTGTGATGACTTGGTGACCGGGTCTGAGCATCTCCAAAATGGCACATCTTGTGGAGTGCTCCCAGTATGCAGTGATTAGTACTGACCAAAAGTGGTCTGGTGAACCAGTAACATGGTTCACCAGACCACTGTGTAGAAGGCTCATTGATTGACATGGCTCATGAAGGCTAGCCCATATGGTCTAATAGCTACTGTAACACAAACTACTGAAAAAGTTAATGCTGGGTAAAACAGAATATGTTTTGATGTTGATATTGCCATGGAAGGAGAACTCTGAGAAACTCCTTAAGCTAGTTGACATGCCCTCCCTTCAAAAGGCATTGCAAGAAATCTCTGGTGTTTTGGAGTCCATCTTTGTGACTAAGATTATTACGGCACTTAGAAACCTTCATAATGACATGGGTGCTGGGGTGGAACAGATTCAGCCAGAGATGTTGAAGGCGCTGCATTGAGTTTTGTGAGTAACAAACTTCTTCAATATTCAGCAGTTTGTGCTACAATAGCTCTTCTGTGGGATTGGACCATATGGGCTAGCCTTCGTGCCCCATGCAAATTAGTGAGCCTTCAACACCCATAACCCTGTTGCCGGTTCACTGGTTGTCCTTCCTTGGACCACTTTTGGTAGGTACTAATCACTGCATACCGGGAACACCCCACAAGCTGTGCCATTTTGGAGATGCTCAGACCCGGTCATCTAGCCATCACAATTTGGCCTTAATCAAAGTCACTCAGATCCTTACGCTTGCCCATTTTTCCTGCTTCAAACACATCAACTTTGAGAACTGACGGTTCTCTTGCTGCCTAATATATCCCACCCCTTGATGGGTGTCATTGTAATGAGATAATCAATGTTATTCACTTCATCTTTCAGTGATCATAATGTTATGGCTGATCGGTGTATACATAATGGATGCATTAGTCATTGGTAGTGTAATTACCTAATACATATACACTATAGCTTTTGAGGGATATTCAGTATTTCAAATTATGTTTTTTACTGGTAATTAATTACACAAATTTCCCCTGTATGTAAAATATATGTAAGTTGTTTCCATTCTCATCTCCTTTCTGTTGTCTTTTCAGTTGTTGTTTTTTTTACTTTCTCTTCACATTTTTAGGAACTACAAAAGACTATTTCTGTCTCTGCTGTTGTCTTCTGTCTCTGTCTCATCATCTGTCTTTTGTATTGTATAATATTGTACTGCATCTTGTCTGTTCCTGTCTCAATGTTTCTCACTTGTCTGATAGCCCACCCACCCTGTCCAAAGCCTTTGTATTCCCTTGACACGTTCCTCCTCCTCCTCTGTTCTTCTTGCTCCCCCATACGTCCTTCCACTTGATTCGTCCCATTGTAATCATATTGGCAATTTCTCTGTCATATGGTTTCTTACTTTCTCTAATATATTGTCTCTTTCTCTCTTGTTATATATATATGTCTATTCAAAGTATGATCATATCTATCGTTGAATCATCACATATCATCTCGATGCTTCCTCCACTCCTCTGCTGTCTCATTTCTGTACTCCACTGTCTCTCTGAAGCTGAATGAGTCAATGTTGGCTGTGTGTTTTCCCCTGCTCTCCTCACCTGTGTGTCCTCTTCCTGTCCTACAGCGGAGCCAGTTGCGCCACACCACCGGGATATACCTAGCAGTATGTACCAATGTTCCAAGCCCTTCTCTATTTCTTCCCCTTTACTTCTTTCTATTACTATCTTGTTTTCCTCCCAGCCTCACTCATGTCACTTCTGTGTTGGCCCGTGTGTGCTTTGCTCATCCCAGTCCATGCTTTCTTGGCTTTTCTCATACACTGATTCAGAGATATAAATAGCCTGGTCATGTTAGAACAAAAAAAAGCTCTAAAAAATTATTTGTAAACATTATAGTACTTTATAACCATAGTATTAACACACAATATACATAGCTACCTATTTTGGGGATGGGATGGGATGAATCATGTATGTGTGTGTATTGTGGGTGTGTATGTGGGTGTAATATACCATTATGGCTTATGTTTAGGCAGTAGTAATGAAGCAGTTCTCTCTTTGCACATCCTCAGCTTGCAATATTCCCAGCTTGAGGGACTTTTACAGGGGTCACAAGATCTAATTTACTGACAAGACTCGATGCAAGTGTATATAAGATTAGGGGTCCATACAAGTAACCATAGAAAATGACTCCTGGGGATGATGTGGGCAGCAGAGCCACACAGCTATAGAAGGTTTTGTCTGTATTACAGTTTTAAGAATTTGAATTGTAAACAACAAATGTTTTATAGAACAAAGCGAACTTTTTTCAAAACTCTTCACACACTTAGCATACCTGCTTTCTATGTGGATTAAACTGTAAATTGTACCCCCTGAAATCTAGGCTCAACTATCAGAGCTTGGTTCAACTTCAGAATCATGGTATAGATGTTTCCTGAGAGGCTGAGGAGTATGATTTCTGTATAACTTTAACTCAAACCCCTCCACCCTTTTTTTTTTTTTTTTTTTATTGTGACCATTGTCTCAGTTTGCCAGTTCAAAGCAACTACGCCAAATCTCTATGAAATATTGCAGAAGCTTGTTATCCACAAAACTCAATGCAGCACCTTCAACATCTCTGGCTGAATTTGTTCCACCCCAGCACCCATGTCATTATGAAGGTTTCTAACTGCCATAATAATCTCAGCCACAAAGATGGACTCCAAAACACCAGAGATTTCTTATAATGCCTTTTGAAGGGAGGGCATGTCAGCTGGCTTAAGGAGTTTCTCAGAGTTCTCCTTCCATGGCAATATCAACATCAAAATGTCTTTTTCTATGACCTTTCCAAACTCCTTTCTCACCTGGAACTACCTTTATTGCAGGCCATCTGGCTCTCCAATACCTATTAATTGAATCAGGAAAGTCCTCCATGAGCATTATTCAGAAGGCCTCGTTTAGCAGACGCTGTTATCCAGCGCGACGTACAATGTACCTAGAGTGGCCTGGGGAGCAGTTGGGGGTGCCTTGTTCAAGGGCACTTTAGCCATTCCTGCTGGTCCAGGGAACTGAACCGATGACCTTTTGGTCCCAAAGCTGCTTCTCTAACCATTAGGCCATGGCTTCCCCCATAGTCCCCCTTCAACTTGTGCATCATAGGTTTACTGCAGTGACTTGCACCAACAGTCTACTGGCCACAGCTTCTTGCAGCTGCCTCTGTGATTGAGCATGGACCATTCACATCCACTGTCCCTGACCTCACTTGGCATTATAAGTCCTTTCCAACCTGAGATTTAAATTTATCTCCCACCAATGCTTCGGTCAAGTAATCTGGAAGGCCTTCCTGGGTTTACCAGGGAAATCTGGTCAGCACCCTGTGTAACAGCTCTGCCCCTCTCTTTAACCAAGTGTCCGAAATCTATAGCTTCAGTTTTGATGATACAATCACACCTCAATTATTAACCTTTGGCCAAAGATGTTCTAGAACCAATTATACTTATAAGCAACCTTGTGTTTAAACAAAGTGTTTGTTCTTGACAATCTGTGGCTTGCAAAAGTATAACAGAAGTATAACAGTCCACTGCTCAGGTTCATAACCAGGATATGTATGTATATTCCTTTCAGCAATACCCCTCCAAGTATCTCCATCATTCCCAACATGAGCACTTGTATCTGCCAGAAGCACTATGGAATCAGTAGGTAGTATCATCTTGAGATCTCCTCCAGCTTCCCTAAGTCAGAGTTTTCCTTTCTGAGACTTGAAATCTCAATCTCTGGTCCACTGGACTGGTAAGTATTCCCACACCTGCCTGAGGCCAATCTCCTGTGGTAACTCTGGACTAGAAGAGATACCACTCCTAATGTAGAACTTTGATATTAGCGCCCATACAGTGTGTAGATGTAAGGATGACTAGTCTACATCTTTCCATCTCAGAAACTAACTCAGACTCTTTCATCACCAGCAAAGGGACATCCCATGTTCCCAAAGCCAGTTTCCATTGCAAGAGTCTAGTCTGTTTAAGACTGCCCATTGCATACCTGCTGCCTGTCTGGCATTAGATTGACCCCCACTATACATCTTGCAGTTGGTGCGTGAACAAGATGGCTCCTAGGTTACATTGGTGGTCCGGTCACCACTCTCAGACCTGGCTGAAGGAAGGGATCTTTTTGGACAGTTCATGGAGTTTTTAGGATTGCTCTTTAGTTTATTTCACCCCTTAGATCTGTTCCCTATGGTTGACTCTACTGAGAGCATTAAGCAACCTTCATGGTGATATAGCCATGAAGTTAATTAAAGACCATGAAAGATGGCTTGAGAGCAACAAGTTGTTGTTGTTTTTATAAAGTGTTCTGCCTAATGGTAGGTCCAAGTTTCTAGGGAAGGATTACAGTAGTGGTTTCCCGTTGCCTTCTACTGGATTATAGAGGTGTACTCCTCTCAACCATTCACACCTATGGGCAATTTAGAGTAGCCAGTTAACCAAACTGCATCTCTTTGGACTGTGGGGAAAACCAACACAGACACAGGGAGAACATTCAAACTCCACACAGAAAGGCCCCTGTCGGCCGTGAGGTTCAAAATCAGAACCTTCTTGTTATGAAGAAGAAGTCACATGCACTCTTCAAGCACAGTGAAATTCATCCTCTGCATTTAACCCATCTGAAGCAGTGAACACACGCACACACTCAGAGCAGTGGGCAGCCACACCAAAGCACCCGGGGAGCAGTCAGGGGTCAGGTACCTTGCTCAAGGGCACCTCAGCCCAAGGCCGCCCCACATCAACCTAACTGCATGTCTTTGGATTGTGGGGGAAACTGGAGCATCCAGAGGAAACCCACACAGACACGGGGAGAACATGCAAACTCCACACAGAAAGGCCCTCGCCGGCCACTGGGTTCGAACCCGGAACCTTCTTGCTGTGAGGCGACCGTGCTAACCACTACACCACCATGCCGCCCTAGGTGACAGTGCACCACTGTGCCGTCCAACAAATGGTTACCGCAACAATAAAATATATCAAATAGTGCACCAAATATATGCTATCAGTTATTATTGTTTGCTGTGCATTGTGTTGTAGTTGATACGGTAGTCTTCACAGAAGAAAATAAGTGCTGTTTGGAAGTTTTAAAGCCTTGAAATGTTACATGTGTCTGCAGTGTTGCGGTATTGTTCATTTTGGACATGAAGTGAACAGTTTAGTCAAACTTGCTCAGTGTGAAGAGTTTTTGAAAAGTGAACATGGTAGTGAATAAAACTTGTTGGCAATTGTTTAAAAAAAAAGTAATAAGCCACCAACCAAATTGTTATCAAGCAGTGAACAGCACTAAGTCATCCAACACTGGTCTTTAGTTGTGTTTCGAAGGTGAAATGACGTTTTATACACAAAGGTTTGAAAACTAGTCTTTTTTTGGCAGATGAATAACTGAACAAAGCTTACACACCTGTTATACAGGTGGGAATTCAGTTCTAGAGTAGAACTGTACACTTTATAACACATATTTGTCAGCAATTCATCTTTGTGCTCTTGTCACTGTTTAGATGCTTTCTTATCGCAACTTTGAAGGTTTTGAAGCATCTCAGTAACAGCAACCATACAATTGAGTGTTTGCATACGACAATGGTGGTGGTGTTCTCCTGTTCTATGTGATGTGTGTGTGTATGTGTGTCAATGATAGGTGTGGACTGTGCATAGAAAGTGTTTTGTGAGCTGGTTTGTCACATTCTGACAATATCTTACTCTACTGACTGTTCTGAAGTGTCACTTCATTCAGGTTTTAGAGCTCTCATCCTGTCTTTTCATCTTTTTCTTTTCTCCACCTCAAAGCCCATCATGGATGGCAGTCCCATGCGGCGCTCAGCTTCCTCTTTGGCTTCTCAGAGAGGAGGGATAGAGTTGAATTTGAAGGAATATATGTTGGAACGTCCCCCAGCAGCACAGACTCAGGAGAAAGAGAGAGACAGAGCGCACCAACATCATCATCATCATCGATGTCACCGCCGCAGAGACAAGAAGCATAAATCCCTGGACCGAGCTATCAGTGAGGAACAGCCTAGCTCTGTGGGTAAGGAAATGCACACACAAGACATATTTATTTAATTGTGTCACAGACCGTTAAGGAAAGCAGCGTGAACTTGAAAGGTATCATGTTGTATGGGTATGTCAGGGTATGTAAGGTGAGATGAGTTAGATACAAAGTCAGATACAAACATAATTTTAATGTGTGACATTTCTGCCCATGGCAATATGTACATCTGAAGTGTAGTGATCTAGAAAATGCTTCTGTACAGTAATTAATATGAGTTATGGTTCTCAGCTGTACCTTGTTAGAACATGACAGGAATGTTGGTCTGAAGTGGTACCCCAGGAGAGGAAATATAATATGCAAGATACAACCTAGGCAACAGATTGCACTGGAAGCACATTGGCAAAAACCCAGAGGTAAAAAATACTGGCACTGTCAGCCTGGTAGTATCTGCTATTTTTGGCTTGGAAAGTTTCTTCACTTAGGGCCCATTTACACGAGGACGCTGTCGGGTAAAAACGACTACATATTTTATCGGAAGTGCCTTTCGTCTACACGGGGACGGCGTTTCCGAGGCTGAAAAACGGATAAAATTGAAAACGCCTTCCAGTGTGGATAAGTTAAAAACAGCCCCCGTTGCATATCCGTCTAAACTACCCAATACGCGAAACTCCGCTCGGATCTGCTCACGTCGGGTACGCATTTACGTCATACATATGTCATATACTGTACATGCCAGCCTGGGAAGTAAGAAAGTAAGTAAAAAAGTAAGAGCATGTCTGATTACATCGATCCAACGGACCTTCAAGCTGCCCTGTGTTTTAATGCAGTAGATGTGTTTTCCTGCTCACCCGCTCGGCTGGAGCTCCTCAGTTTGGTGTCGCCAAGTTACACACACGCACACGCGTGTGTGTGCACGCGTGCCGCCTATTCAAGCCGCTCGTGAAACCATAAACCTGAGACTGAAAACAAAACTAGCAGCCGAATGGGTTTATTTTGCTGAGATGGACACTGCCTCTTCTCTTCACCGAAACAAGAGTGAGTGTTACTTAATAAAGGCAGATTAAAAGAGTTTCGGTTTGCTCCTGCTCCTCCCTCGAGCACTACAGTACCTCAGCCGGACCGGTGTTCTGTAAAGTTATCCTAGCAAGTTCGCATACAGACCGTTTTATTATTCAAAACAAGTCATTACAAATTATTTGACTCGGCCAAAGACTCGACCAATACGCACAAAACATAAAAATCAGCAAATGCGTGAAATTCTCACCGATTTTCTATCAGCCCAGCTGATCGGTGGGACAAAACTACTGTTGAATTTTCCTACCCTCCTGGATTTCGCGCATGCTCAGTAGGCTTGGTAGGACAAATCCAAAAGGTAGGATAACTTTACAGAACAGCGGCGCAGATGTGCAGATCAGACAAGACGGAAGACGTTGCGCATGCGTGCAGACATAGCGGAGACATTTATGCGTCACCGTATAGACGCAGATTTCCTCCTTGAAAACGGTCGTGTAGACGCGGAAAAAAGTGAGAACGAAAACGGACTTTTGCGTTTTTGTTTCAGACCGTCCCTGTGTAAAGTGGGCCTTAACCTACATCATTTGTTCATAATAGGAAATGTTCACAGGACTGTTTTATTTATTCTGCAAAAGTTTTTGTTTGTTTGTACCTGCCTGTGAAGCTGTCTAATGAATTATCTAACAAAGCTATAACAATGTTAAAAAGGAATCAGGACATTTTTCTGGCTTCATCTATTCGAAAAAGAATGCAAAAGTTACTCAAATTTACACAAACTTTAGACTAATAATAGTTAGTCTGGGGGCGGCACGGTGGTGCAGTGGTTAGCACTGTCACCTCAAAGCAAGAAGGTTCTGGGTTCGAGCCCAGTGGCCAACAAGGGCCTTTCTGTGTGGAGTTTGCCTGTTCTCCCCGTGTCTGTGTGGGTTTCCTCCGGTTTCCCCCACAGTCCAAAGACATGCAGGTTAGGCTAACTGGTGGCTCTAAATTGACCGTAGGTGTGAATGTGACTGTGAATGGTTGTTTGTCTCTGTGTCAGCCCTGCGATGATCTGGTGACTTGTCCAGGGTGTACCCTGCCTCTCGCCCGTAGTCAGCTGGGATAGGCTCCAGCTTGCCTGCCACCCCGCACAGGATAAGCAGTTACAGATAATGGGTGGATGGATCGTTAGTCTGAGTGCTTTGGTTTCTTGTTCAGTGCCTTTTCAGCTTTTCTTATTCTCTTCATTGGTAGTGGCACTTGTATCCTGCTAGTTAGCTAGTTAGTCCATAAGGCCGATGAGCTATTGCCATGGCGCGGCGTCCATCATCTGTCCATCGTCCACAATTCCGTTAAATCGTATCTCCTCCGTCAGTTCTCCACAACTTTCCGTTCTGATTGTTTTGTTTGAAAGAACTCATCACTCCGCACAAAATTTTGTCATTGTTTTGTCAAATTTTTTGCTAACGAGTTAGTAATTAGGCCAAATTAATGAATTTTCCAGGATTTCTCACTAGAATTGTATCTCTTCTCTCATTTCTCATCCGATTCCAGTTTTGGGTAGATCTTCCCATGAGGAACAAAACTTGGTCATGATTTTCTTGTTGTAAACAATTTGTTTACAATTTTGTTTATTTCCAGTTAGATCGCGTCTCCCTCCTTCAGTTCTCAATGGCTTTCAGTTTTGATTGTTTTATTTGAAAGAACTAGACCTTCTGTACAAAACTT
This sequence comes from Neoarius graeffei, assembly GCF_027579695.1. Classification (NCBI taxonomy): domain Eukaryota; kingdom Metazoa; phylum Chordata; class Actinopteri; order Siluriformes; family Ariidae; genus Neoarius; species Neoarius graeffei. Next base: position 13,022,235 of record NC_083580.1, read on the forward strand.
GCTCATTGTATTGTCAATTTTTTGCTAGGGATCGACCGTTATGTTTTTTTCAGGGCCGATACAGATACCGATTATTATGGAATTGGGATGCCGATAACCGATATGTGCAACCGATAAATGTAAACATTATAATTCACATGAAATTAAACATAGCATACACTGACACAGACCTTCATATCCATAAAATGTATGTTTAATTGTAAAATTGAACATGAAATTTTGTGCAGGGAGATGCCAGCAGCATTTGTACAATAAAGTCAAACATTAGTTAGAATAAAATGAGAAATAAAATAATAATAAAATAAATATTCACCAATAAAAAAATAAATCACTCCCTACTATATTACAGCTCACCATTTTCAGTGGAAAATAAATGAAAATACACTCTGGATTCTTTTACACTAAGAACTAAGTAAGACTTACCAACTTCAAGTAGTTTTTAAATAACAAATCAAGTGTAGGGAGCTGCCTGCAGCATTTTTTAAAAAGTAAAATCAAACATAAAGTAGGCTATCACTCCCTATTATGTAACAACTTAACAAGTAACCATCTACAGTGGTGCTTGAAAGTTTGTGAACCCTTTAGAATTTTCTATATTTCTGCATAAATATAACCTAAAACATCATCAGATTTTCACACAAGTCTTAAAAGTAGATAAAGAGAACCCACTTCAACAAATGAGACAAAAATATTATACTTGGTCATTTATTTATTGAGGAAAATGAGCCAATATTACATATCTGTGAGTGGCAAAAGTATGTGAACCTTTGCTTTCAGTATCTGGTGTGACCCCCTTGTGCAGCAGTAACTGCAACTAAACGTTTCCAGTAACTGTTGATCAGTCCTGCACACCGGCTTGGAGGAATTTTAGCCCATTCCTCCGTACAGAACAGCTTCAGGTCTGGGATATTGGTGGGTTTCCTCACATGAACTGTTCGCTTTAGGTCCTTCCAAAACATTTCAATTGGATTAAGGTCAGGACTTTGACTTGGCCATTCCAAAACATTAACTTTATTCTTCTTTAACCATTCTTTGGTAGAACGACTTGTGTGCTTAGGGTCGTTGTCTTGCTGCATGACCCACCTTCTCTTGAGATTCAGTTCATGGACAGATGTCCTGACATTTTCCTTTAGAATTCACTGGTATAATTCAGAATTCATTGTTTCATCGACGATGGCAAGCTGTCCTGGCCCAGATGCAGCAAAACAGGGCCAAACCATGATACTACCACCACCATGTTTCACAGATGGGATAAGGTTCTTATGCTGGAATGCAGTGTTTTCCTTTCTCCAAACATAACACTTCTCATTTAAACCAAAAAGTTCTATTTTGGTCTCATCCAGCCACAAAACATTTTTCCAATAGCCTTCTGGCTTGTCCACATGATCTTTAGCAAACTGCAGATGCGCAGCAATGTTCTTTTTGGAGAGCAGTGGCTTTCTCCTTACAACCCTGCCATGCACACCATTGTTGTTCAGTGTTCTCCTGATGGTGGACTCATGAACATTAACATTAGCCAATGTGAGAGAGGCCTTCAGTTGCTTAGAAGTTACCCTGGGGTCCTTTGTGACCTCGCCGACTATTACACGCCTTGCTCTTGGAGTGATCTTTGTTGGTCGACCACTCCTGGGGAGGTTAACAATGGTCTTGAATTTCCTCCATTTGTATACAATCTGTCTGACTGTGGATTGGTGGAGTCCAATCTCTTTAGAGATGGCTTTGTAACCATTTCCAGCCTGATGAGCATCAACAACGCATTTTCTGAGGTCCTCAGAAATCTCCTTTGTTCGTGCCATGATACACTTCCACAAACGTGTTGTGAAGATCAGACTTTGATAGATCCCTGTTCTTTAAATAAAACAGGGTGCCCACTCACACCTGATTGTCATCCCTTTGATTGAAAACACCTGACTCTAATTTCACCTTCAAATTAACTGCTAATCCTAGAGGTTCACATACTTTTGCCACTCACAGATATGTAATATTGGATCATTTTCCTCAATAAATAAATGACCAAGTACAATATTTTTGTCTCATTTATTTAACTGGGTTCTCTTTATCTACTTTTAGGACTTGTGTGAAAATCTGATGATGCTTTCGGTCATATTTATGCAGAAATATAGAAAATTCTAAAGGGTTCACAAACTTTCAAGCACCACTGTACATTCTAATGCTTTTAATGCCCAAGCCTAATATTCCCAATTTAGGAGGATTATATTATAGTGAAGGAAGCATTACATGCAGTTTCAGCGAGACTAGTTGGTTGTAGGCTAATTCAAGTGCTTCCTTCCGTAAGCTAAGTTTGCCTGGCTACACAGATGCAGATGGACAATTTTTAACGATGAAGAATGTAAACATATAATGATGTTGTGCTTTTGCAACTTGTGTGTTTGTGATTTATTGCGGCAAAAGCAGCGTGTCCTTACCTTGAAGTGGGATCTGCTTCTGCCCAAGTGCCCATACAGCCGCCTTGAAACAGTTCACAGTGTTTAGCTACGCGTGTTGATTGGCTGTATCCCTTGTGCCGCTTCTGCCCGAGTGCCCGTACGGCCGCCTTGAAACAGTTCACAGCGTTTAGCTACGTGTGTCGATTGGCTATATCTCTTGTGCCAAACAAATCAGATGTTGTGGTGGGCGGGACCATGTTCTTGAACTCAGAGAGGCGAGTGCAGGAAAGGACGTGCAGTGACAGTCGCGTTAGGAACGAAATGGCTGCAAAAAAGCATGTTATCGGCATATCGGTGGAAATTATGGCCAATACCGATAACCCTAAAAATGCAGAATATCGGCCCGATATATCGGCCAGGCCGATTATCGGTCGACCCCTATTTTTTGCTAACAAATTAGTACTTAAGTCAACTTAACACATTTTCTTCTGGCTGGAATTGTATCTCCTCTCATTTGTCATGCGAATTCAGTTCTGATCGATGTTTTGGGTCGATCTTCCCTTGGGGAACAAAATTTAGTCATTTGTTGTGGAGGTTGGTCCTCTCTCATTTCGTCACATTTCAGTTCTGTTTGATGTTTTGGTCATCATACCAGATGAGCTACTACGTTCTTGACATTCTGGTATAAACGCTCGATAAAAACCCTGTAAACACTCACACACGAACCCATTCACAAACAGAGGGGTAAGTGGTCAGAAGGAGGTGATTACATTCTGCCACAGTGATGGTTTCTGTCTCTCAGATGAAAGAGTCTGGTGCACAGTGGACAGAAACAGCTCCCAAACTTCTGCAGTGACAAGGAAAAAAAAAATCACTGTGATGCTTTCATTTACTGTTCTACTCATGTTATTCATTTTGTGGATAGGAAGTAGCTGTGTTTGAACATCATTTAATAATAAAGCAGCATGTCAAAGTAATCTGACCTTTTTCAGATCCAATGGTGGACCTGAGCAATGAGCAGCAGGATCGAGGGCGTGAATGGGAAAAAGACCGAGGTCGCTCTCATGACAGGAAGCACCACTCATCCTTGGTCACTGACAGAAAGCAGCGTTACTACTCCTGCGATCGCTATGGGAACAGAGAACACTGTCACAGCCGATCACCTGGACCAAGCAGATCCACATCACCTGGAGATCCGCAAGAACCCAACAGATTCAAAACGGTATTTACTAAAAACATATACCGTAAAAAACATTCCATTTAGGTGTGTGTGTCTGTCTATAAGTTTATATATTTATGTATCTTGCCTCTGTCTGATGTTTATTCTGTGCTCTGCTGTATTATATTTAATTTTGCAGGGTGTTAACTCAGCTAAGGGCAGCCCAGTGGTCTTCACATCAGGCTCCAGTACACCGAGCCGTGGAAGGAGACAGCTCCCTCAGACACCGCTAACCCCAAGGCCTGCAGTGGCCTTTAAATCTACCAGCTCCTCCCCACTGCAGATGGCTGTCACCCGCTCATCCGGGCCAGTCCCTATCTACCTGAGCCGAGGGCAGTCAGAGCACGACGCCCTGCTCGGCATCACTCACCAACCATCTCCTGTGCCTGTCACTCGGATCGGATCTGACCCCAACCTCGGCCCCCTGCAGCGAGACCCCCACCTGTCAGAGGCCGAAGATTTCCACGATGCTTTGAGCACCTACAGCTCAGGACGTTTTCCAAGGACAGTCTCTGCCACCCATTCGTCCACTGCAGCGGTGCCGTCCATGCTTCAGCAGAGCCGGAGTGGAGTGCCTAATGGGTACCACTTCACCCTGGGCGTCAATGCATCTCTGGGCTCCAGTGCCAGGATTTCCCCAAGCTATCAGGATACAGAGAAAGATGACTGGTGTTGACGAAATGGTGACCAGTATATGTCTTAAATGTGTCTTTAAAAAGTGCAGGATGAGTTTTATCATCTTTGCCTCAAGATAATCATACATTTGGGCCATGTGTGTGTGCAGAGAGTGGAAACTTGAAGAGATCTACAAGACAGGATGAGTTATTAATTTTTTCATGAATGTGGCACCATGAAATTCCCTCTTGTTGAGACGGTTCTCTCAACACAGATTGTGAAAATATGAGTTCCATGATGAATTCGATAACCCAAGGTGAGCTTTTTCTGCCACTGAAGAGGAGGAATAGTTCAGCTACGTCCTCAGCGCTAGCAAACGCTGCCCTCCGCTCTCTGGAATCATATTAATAGGGCTAAATTCGGCAGAGGGCAGAGAGATACAGCCATGTTTGATTCGAAAGCACAATCTATAATGAAAGTGCAGGACTTCTGCTCGTCTATATGGTATTGTTAAGAACCTCTTTAGTTCTTCAAAAAGGTTATACATCCTTGGTTTTGTCCGAACGTCTTCGTCTTAACAGTTGTTTCCCTACTGCTGCTTTATACTGTTTCTTCCTCTTGCAAGTGGCACAGATAAAATGCTCCTGGTAGCTTAAAAAAAAAAAAAGCCAAATTGTAATTAGTTTTATAAGCGATTGCAGTAGAGTGGGCATCTTTTCACAGTGTTACTTTTTGTACCTTGTACATGAAGTGTGTAGCTGGGTGTCTTGTAAAGTCTACTTGTTTTTTTTTTTTTTTAATACTCTATTACCCTCAAGTGGTAAAATACCAAGTGCCTAACCTTTGAGGTTACTTACTGTATGGGTATAATGTATCATGAGGCATTATAACCTTATAACCTGAGAAAGGCAAATACTGGATACTGTACACTGTAGGTAAAATGTCACAGATCTTTGTTCCTTCTATGTATCATAGCATGTTATGAAGACCGAGATTATGGCGTTGCACAAAAGAGAGAATATATACTAATGTATGAAGTATTTAAGACACGTGAGCAAGTAATGTGTAAACTGCAGGGGCGATAGCATCAACAACGTAGCTTCGAGAAGGTACTGTAACCACGACCGACAGACAATTAAATGACGTTGAAATAATTTTCACTACGTCTGAACTGAATGCATGTTAGGAGTTTCTACACTTGGTGTTCGTGTTGTTGTAACATTGCAGTGTGTGATGTGCATTTTATTTTGCCAAAGAGTACATGGTGAGCTCTTGCCTTTCTAGTACTAGACTGAATTCATTACATGGAGTCAAGAAAGACTTGACATGATTTGGTAGGAAGAATAAATGACATGATATATATTTCACTATACATTTATTTCACTACGATATATCTTTATTTCATGATACGCGAAGTCATGTACAGTTTGATCATGCTATCAAAATGAACATAATTGCTGAATCCTTTCTTAGTAAACAAGGAAGATGTGGTTCTTTGGTAATAGTGAGTGATTTTGATAGCTTCCAAACACCTCATCATTGTTTAAGACAAAATGATGTTTATTTCTAACACACACACTAGCAAAGACACTTTAATAGGAACACCTGGACGTGCATGCAGTTTTCCAATCATGTGGCTGCAGCATGATGCATAAAATAATGCAATACAGGTCAAGTTAATGTTCATATCAAATATCAGCTGGGGGGGGGACTTGATCTCAGCAACTTTGATTGTAGCTTGGTGATTGGTACTGGTTTGAGTATTTCAGAAACTGTTGATCCCATGGGATTTTCATGCACAACAGTCTCTAGAACTGACACAGAATAGTTAAAATAATATCCAGTAAATGAGTTCTGTAAATGGATATGTCTTGTTAATAAGAGAGGTCAGAGGGACTTGACTGGTAACTCAAATGAGCAGCAAAAGCATCTCAGAACACACAACATGGCAAACCATGAGGCAACTGGGCTACAAAAGCAGAAGACCACATCACATTCCACTCCCGTCGGACAAGAACAGGATCCTGAAGCTACAGTTGGTACATAATGAAACTAGACAGCTGAAAATTGGAGCAACATTGCCAAGGATTTCAACTATCCAGGAATGCTGGAGCCTCAGGTTAATGTTCTTGGCTGACAGGAGTGGAACCTGATGTGGTTTTCTGCTGTTCTATTCCCATCAACCCCAAGGTTTTGGTTATTTTGCATTCTGAGATGCTTTTCTGCTCAGTGTGGTTGTAAAAAGTGATTGTTCGAGTTACTATAGCCTTCTTGTCAACTCAAACCAGTTTGGTCATTCTACTCTGAGCTTTCTCATCAGCATGGCATACCCATCAACCCATAGAAATGTTCTCACTGTCATTCTGTGTAAACTCTTGAGAGTCTTTTCTTCTTTCAGCTGCTCCATTAGGGAGAAGCCACAGTGGATCTTAGCACTGGTTTTACACCAGATGCCCTTCTTGACGCAACCCTCCTCAATCTATCCGGGCTTGGGACCGGCACTGAGTATGCACACTGGCTTGTGCAATCCCAGTGGCTGGATCATTTTTTGAACTGTGGGAGGAAACCAGAGCACCCAAAGGAAACCCATGCAGACACAGGGAGAACATGCAAACTCCACACAGAAAGGCCCCCATCGGCCTTGAGATTCGAACCAGGAACCTTCTTGCGGTGAGGCAACAGTGCTAACCACTGCACCACCCTGTTGTGCATGAAAATCTAAGGAGATCAGCAGTTTCTAAAATCCTCAAACTACCTCAACTGCCACTAACAACCATGCCATTGGTTCAAGTCACTGAGATCACGTGTTTCCCCATTCTGATGTTTGATGCGAACATTAACTGAAGCTCTTGACCTGTACTGTATCTGCATGATTTTATACATTGCATTGCTGCCACATGATTGGCTGGATAATTAATGAGCAGGAGTGCCGGTGTTCCTAATAAAGTTGTCGATGTGTGTCGATGGTATTTCTCGGACAAGCTTCCTGTGTCCTGTAAGTGCAGGGATGAGATGACTGTTGAGAAACAGTACAGTAGGGCTATGCAACAAGGCGACACTTTATAATCACTCTTCATCCTCTGTAGCTATATCTCCTGGACTCTACAGATCTCAGACCAAGACAATTCTGTTCAGTTTATACATTAAAGTGATGAATGCTGTACGTGACATGAAGTTTATTAGAAATGCAGCGAGGCCAAGTAGCTGTTAACAAGTATATAAACAGGACAAATGCATGCCATTGTCCTGTCCTCAAAAGTGAATTTGAATTTGTGTTGTTCACCTCAGTACAGTCCATAAAGTGTTTTCATTCAAATTCATAACTGGTGGATGATTTAAAGATTTTTTTTTCCCTCAACAAATCAACCTCACACTGATCCACCTTTTGACCACGTTTTACTTTCTATTCTCCCTTTCGGAAGGGGAGATGCGATTTGTGCACCGAGTACATCTGTAAGCCATTCCTATGAAAAAAATCTACAAATAATTCTTATAATCAAACTTTCTGTCAGGTGCCAAATTGAACATAGCACCATTTTCTCGTCCTCATACTGTACCTTGTTCAGTTGACCTGTGGACATTGTGTTATGTTTGCATGTTCCGATGACATGTGCATGTACAAATATATGTTTGACATATTTTATGTTCGATTCCTATGAAGGGTTCACTGCCTTTTTTATACAGTCTTCAATAAAATAAAAAAAACCTGTGTTTGTGGGAGTAAATTAGAGAAACTCATTGTAGACCTTTTGTGTAAAAGAGGTGTTGAACAAAAGAGAAAATTACATTCAGGCTATGAAAGCATGGGACTAAACTAAAGTTTTTAAGCAGATCAGACACCACCACTGTTCATCAACTGTCTGCTTATTTACCATTCATTACCATTTTGTACCACTTAACTGAAAAGAGAATATACAAAAATAAAATCATTAATTTAAAAATTGCGAAATGACTTTTTTTTTTTGGTTCTTTTGTTGGTTTTGGGTAAGACACTGCAGGTAGAAATTATATTAATATTTGTTTTTTGTCAGCTTTTTTGGGTTGAATTGAATCTATAATATGTTTTCTGTTAAATTGTAGCAATAAAATTTGAAAATAACAGAAGAATTTTTATTTCACTGTTTTGTTTTTGTTTTTTTCACAGAAGGGTAGCACTGTCATGCAGTAGTTAGCATTGTTATCTCACAGCAGGAAGGTTCTGGGTTCAAACCTGCCAACCGATGGGGGCCTTTCTATGTGGAGAACGATATGCATGTTCTCCCATGTCTGTATGGGTTTCCTCCAGGCGCTTCGATTTCCTCCCACAATCCAAAGACATGCAGATTAGGTCAACTGGCTACTCTTGCCCACAGGTGACCCATACGTGTCAACCTATACGGAATGTCCGTATTTTATACGGATTTGATTCAATAAACGTAGTATACGGGCGTACAAATAAAGTTATACGGATTCTTTAAAAAAAACTTCAATATTTATTTAGAGCTATAATCAATTCCCACGATGATAAAAGAGCGCATAACATTTACAAACGTACTGTACACCACAGACAGCCAGTAAAGAGTCTTATGAAATCGCGCGTTATCTTGTGGTAGCGAGACTTCGTTCCACTTCTGATCATGCGCACACCGCATTGCGAGAATCCCGCCAACCATGAAGTAACATTTTGTTTGAAAAGCGTATTTCCACCTGAGCGACTTTCAATAGCGATTGAAAAGATTCTGAATGGGCACTCCGGCAAAGAAATTCAAAACACAATACAGCGGTAGTTTCTCCCTGAATGGAAGGACCTTTTCAATGACATAATCCAACCGGCAGCCTCCAAAAATGAAGAATACGCACACTGCACACTGTGTGTGCATGACATCAAAGTTGCAGCATCGGGAGTATTTGATGTGAAAGAACATTTCAAATCGAAACTACATCAGCGGAATGCAAGCCAAAGGCAAAATCAGCCACTGATGACAGTATTTGCGTGCTCAAAAACTGATATGCCAACAACTGGAAAAGACAGAAAACACAAGGTAGTGGGCGTTTTAGTTCAAGTTAGGCAGTGCTCTGTTTACCCCACAGTAATTGTTGCGGCGACCTGCCACAAGGAGTGCCTGAACGCAGGCTCACATGATTGACAGCTGCCTCCGCCGCTTCCTGCTACGCTGAATCGCTGCGCTACCAGCACACGCACGCTGCGCTGAACAGGCAGCCAATCACAACGCTAGTTAGCAGGGCAGCCAATAGCAGGACAGCGGTCGTTCTAGAACGCTAGGCAGAATTAACATTCAGTTTGTAACGAAGCAGCAGCGCAGCAGCTGCAAAGAGAATTCGCTACTAACACAAACTTTACAGCACATCAGGGGAAAAAGGACAAAAAAGGCTACCGGTAAACCCACTGAACCTTTTTATATGCAAACGCAGTAATCCATGGGCATGAGAAATGTTTGTTCCTTACCTGTGATTGGTTAAATGATTTAAACTTTCTTTATCAGTGGCGTGTAGTAAAATATCTTCAGTTAAAGTGAACAAACTGCCTGTGAAAGGGCTAATGGTTAAAACGGTTCTTAGTTTAAAACTGTTTTTCTGTTCATTTATATTTGTTCAACAACATATTACCTGAATGATTAAAAATGGTTAAAAAATACTTAATTTACCTTATACATAAAAATTTATATATTGTTGCCTAATTAACTTGGGCTTAGTTATAGAAAAACAAGCATTTATTCACACATGCTTTGTTGTAGAAAAACAGGCATTTATTCATACATTTATTTATGTTTGTATGTTTAAAGGTTTTTCACCTTCTAACTTCGGCTTCAAGCTCCAAGCTTCTAACTTTTACTTCTGATTCTACCTCTGATTCTACTTCTGATTCTAACGTCAGTTCCACTGAAAACCAATAAAATACAAGAAGAGTGGAATCCTGTGTCCAAGTCCTTCCCTTTCAAGTGTGGGAAACCCTGATGCTCACATACACTTGACAGTGAAAAACCGATGCACCAGTGGAAACTGACGACTGCCAGACAACTGCCAGTGAATCACCGCTGCACCAGTGCATCAAACCAAAACCAGTGACCAAGAAGCAAGACTCCACTCGTGCCACAACCCAACAGAAAGGGAAGACACTTCACCTGGGGGCCTGGAGGATAAAGCTAGAAGTCATCTGGAAAAAGAAACGAAATGGCGAAGTCATTAGAAGAACTGAAAACAGAGCGAACCACAGCCAAAAGACTTTTCTCCCGTCTTGCTAACTGCATTGCGAGAACACACTCGGAGATGACTGTGGAGGAGCTAAAGCAAAACTTCAACAAGCTTACAGCAGAAAGCTCGAGACTCATGGAGGCGAACGAAGAGATTGAGGCCGCTTACATGGCAGAAGCAGCCGCTGTAGAGGACCTGGGCGCCGAGAAGAAAGCCGACCTGGAGAAGATAGAGGCATACTGTAAGCAGAGGACTAAAGAAGCAAAGCTCCTAATTCAACAAACACTCTGGGAATCATATGGGGAGAAAGAGCTGCCCCTTGCTCTATACATCGCTGAAGCTGACTGCAAGAATGTCTCCTCTGCCCAGCTCGACGTGACTCTGGAGGCATATGAGTTCATGCTGAAGCACTTTGAGATGTTGGTGCTGAAGGCCAAAGAAGCGCACCGTGACTGGAACCGCTGGGCTCCCGCTGCAGAACAAAGAGACTTTGATCACCGCATGACAGAGCTCGAAGTGCAACTTCCCCAGCTGGTGTCGCGCAAGGCCACCTTCATCAAAGCTGCAAAGATCAAGACAGAATCTGAAGAGCCCACTGTCCACCGTACAGCTCCAGTGCCAGCAATAAAACTGAAAGCCACAGCCCTTCCAAAGTTTGCTGGCAACCAGCGAAGTTACTACAGGTGGAAGAAGGAGTGGGAAGCTCTACAGAAGCAGGGTGAACCAACAGGGTCTAGAGAGGTCAAGAAATTCCAGCTGCTCGAAAGCATCGATGAAAAGGTGGCCGGAAACCTACACCTGTCGACCTACAGCTCCTCAAACGAAATCTTCAGAGTCCTGGATAACCGGTTTGGGAACCAAGCCAACATTGCTCTCGAGATCATTGAAGATCTACAAGCAACTCCTGCAGTCAAAGCCGGCCAGCCGAGAAGAGTCATCGAGCTCATCCAAACAGTGGAAAAAGCTCTCTACGACTTAAATGAACTGGACAATGCCAAGGCCATAAAGAACCCCATTGTGACCAAATCCATTGAGGGCAAGCTTCCAGAAACTTTAAAGAAAGACTGGCTCACCTATGCTGCTGATGTGAGTAACGCTGTGGACCATCACAACCGCTTTGACAAGCTGCTGGCTTACCTAAAGTCACAGGAAGCCATATATGAGCAACTTGACCAACTGAAAGATGGCGTTGAACCTGCCAAGGACAAGACCAAGTTCCTGAAGCAAGCCAGAACAAAAGCAACCAACAGTCCGGCAGTGTCATCCAACGGTGACGCAGCAGGCTGCATCGTCTGTGGTGACCCAAAGCACAGAAGAAAACTGTACTTCTGCAGAAAGTTTAGAACCAATCTAAAGCCATCGGAGAAGAGGGATGCAGCACAACAACTCGGTGCCTGCAAAAGATGCCTCGAAGTCCACACTGGTGAAAGCTGCAAGAAAACCACTTACCTGTGCGGGAATCCAGAATGCAAAGACCAACACCACTTCCTCCTCTGTCCAGTTACCAGACCCCAGTCCCAAAGAACACCCAAGTTCAGTCCAGTGAGGGCTGAGGGCAGAAGACTCACTGAAACCCAGGAGCAGTTCCTCTCCAAACTCACACCAGAGCTGGCACAACAGTGTCGAGATGCCTTCTGCAACATAGCGTCCAGGGCATTCAACTCCAGTGCTGCTGAGAGAGGTCTTCTAGATGAACACTGCCTCACCGAGTACCCAGTCATCCTAATGCTCCTCAATGTCACTGCTAATGACGGACAGAGTGTCGGGACCCTCATCGACCTGGCATCAGACACAAACTACATAACGCACAAAGCTGCAAGCAAGTTGAACCTGAGAAGTGAAGATGTTACACTGGAGGTTCATGGCGTTGGAGGGATGAAGGTGTCTGTTGCAACCAAGCGCTATTTGCTTAAGATACGAGTCAGCACCCCAAGAGGGACACTCAAAGCACACCAACTCATCTGCTATGGACTTGACAAAATAGCGGAAGTCCACAGACATGTCCCAGCGAAAAAACTGCAGAAAATCTTCTCAGACATCTCCCTGGAAGATCTGGCAAGACCAAAGGAGATCCAACTCCTCATCAGCCACAAAGAAGGGCAGCTGGTACCCCAGAAGGTTCGTTCCGTCGGTGACTTGGTGCTCTGGGACGGCCCGCTTGGCAAGACCATTGGAGGCACACACCCGGACCTCTTTGAAGAAGTCACCTTAACGGCCCACACCTCCAAGACTCACTTCGCAAGATCCATGCGCACTGCAGCTGTCATTGGAGACAAACCTGCTGGTTGCATAGCCCAAGTTGCCATGCGAGAGACAGCCAGCCTGCCTTCATTCAACCACTCCAAAGAGGAGAGACGTGTCCTCGAAGAGGATGCCTATGTCGATGACATATTGACTTCCCACAACAACCTCGACCACCTGAAACGCCTTACATCCAACATTGAGCAGATCCTTCAAGCAGGAGGGTTCTTCATGAAGCCCTGGATCTACTCGGATCAAAGTGGGAGGAGCGAGTCGAGAGGTGAGAAGATTGAGTCAAACACCATGATCCTGCCAAACCAACTCACCGAAGAGGATAACAAAGCCCTGGGCCTCAGCTACACCATCGACGATGACAAGTTACATGTCATGGTTGCAGTGAACTTCTCCAAGAAGAGGAAGAAAATGCGCTTCGGCCAGGACTTGTTGAAAGAACAAGTGAGAGAACAAACCCCCCTTGACCATAAAGGTGACCCTGTGAAAGCAGAAGTGTGCGGAGCAGTCTTTGCAGCACGGCTGAAGAATTACTTCCAAAAGCACTGCCGAATCGAGGTCAAGAGGTGGTATCATCTAGTCGACAGCCAGACCATCTTGGGTGCCATACAGCGTGAAAGTTATGGATACCAAACCTTCTACGCAAACAGAGTTGGTGAGATCCAGAGCAGCACCGACATCCGAGATTGGTGGTGGATTCCAGGTGCCGAGAACATTGCAGATATTATCACCCGAGGGGCCAGTCCTGATGACCTAATCGAGAAATCCAAGTGGCAGTCAGGTCCGCAGTTCCTTCAGCTTCCTGAGAGTGAGTGGCCAAAAAAGTCAGCGAAAGATGTTGCTGCACAGGCAAGAGACAACGTCACAAAAATGCAGAAGAAAACATTCACTGCTGTACTCACCCGAAGTCAGCTGAAGACACAAAGCCCAATTGCAGTCCAGGACAAAGCACAATCCAAGTCCAGAAACCCGCCACCAACAGTAGCAGCAGTCCAAAATCTATTGGACGAAAGGCGCTTCAGCAGTCTAAGACGGCTGGTCGGGACGGTTGCATGGATTTGGAGGGCAGCTAAGAAGTTCTTGCATGCCAAGAGGGGAGATGAAGCAAAGTGGGAGGCAATACCCTCATCTGGCGTCATCACTGTCAGCGGAAGGAAAAACGTGTTCCTGAAACTATGTCTGGCAGCGCAAGAAGGTGTGAACTTCCCAAATACAACTACTGACAGGCTTCTTGTATACAAAGACCAAGTAACTGGGATCCTGATGTGTGGAGGGCGGATACAGGCCTTCAAAGAGGACCATAATGCTGTTCCCCTGCTACCATACCAAGCCTGGGTCTCCACTCTCCTGGCCCGTGAAGCACACAGTGAGGGACATGACGGAGTGGCAGGAACTCTGCTGTGGATGCGAAAGAGACCCTGGGTGTTCAGAGGAAGAATTCTGGCCCAAAAAGTTGTCGACAACTGCATCATCTGCAAGAAGGAAAGAGCAAGAACCTGTCAGCAAATCATGGGTGACTTACCTGAAGAGCGTGTCAATCCAGCTACGCCATTCCAGTTCACATCCGTCGACCTGTTCGGACCATATCAAGTGAAGGATGACATCAGAAGGAGAGCAAGCATGAAAGTATGGGGCGTACTATTCTGCTGTATGTCAAGCCGAGCCATCCATGTCGAACTGGCAAACACTCTAACAACAGAGAGCTTCCTCCTTGCTTACCAGAGGTTCACTTCAATCCGTGGTCATCCGCAGAAGATCTGGTCCGATCCTGGAACAAACTTCATTGGAGCGAAACCTGTCCTGGAAGAAATGTATACTTACCTGAGACAACTGAACAAAGAATCACTTGAAGAGTATGCTGCCAAAAACGGTACCTGCTGGACGTGGAAAATCCTTCCAGCTGACTCACCCCACCGGAATGGTGCTGCCGAAGCTGCTGTCAAGGTCACCAAAAGAGCTCTGCAAAGCCTTGGTGGCGGAGGAGGCCTTACCTTCAGTGAGTTCCTGACAGTGCTTAAGCTAGCTGCTAACCTTGCCAACGAAAGGCCAATCGATGCCAGAGCTCAGAGCCGTGAGGACCGCATCAACTACGTAACCCCAAACACACTGTTGCTTGGCCGAGCCACACAAACTGGAGACTTCAAAACAGTAGACTACACCACCTACCCCTTCAAGAGACTGTGAGAAATGCAAACACAAGTTAGCCACTTCTGGAGGTCCTGGAGCCAACTTGCAGGTCCGAACCTGTTCATCCGCAGCAAGTGGCACACTGCAAAAAGGAATGTTGCCGTTGGAGACATAGTGTGGCTCTGCGACCAAAACGCACTGAGGGGGCAATTCAAGCTTGCAAGAGTGGTCAGCGTGAATGCAGACTCCAAAGGCATTGTCCGGGATGTCCATGTGAAAGTCCCCCTAGGTGGACGTGCTCAGGTGAAGACTCCAAAGCCAACCGAAAAGTCCTGGGACCCACAGGGTACCACACTGCATCGGGATGTGCGACGCCTCATTGTCCTCCTCCCAGTGGAGGAACAAGTCAGCAGAGACCAGCTCGCCTGATGGGTGCGATCTTCCCGTGTCGCGCCACACCAAGATCGAGTGGGAGGTGTTGCGGCGACCTGCCACAAGGAGTGCCTGAACGCAGGCTCACATGATTGACAGCTGCCTCCGCCGCTTCCTGCTACGCTGAATCGCTGCGCTACCAGCACACGCACGCTGCGCTGAACAGGCAGCCAATCACAACGCTAGTTAGCAGGGCAGCCAATAGCAGGACAGCGGTCGTTCTAGAACGCTAGGCAGAATTAACATTCAGTTTGTAACGAAGCAGCAGCGCAGCAGCTGCAAAGAGAATTCGCTACTAACACAAACTTTACAGCACATCAGGGGAAAAAGGACAAAAAAGGCTACCGGTAAACCCACTGAACTTTTTTATATGCAAACGCAGTAATCCATGGGCATGAGAAATGTTTGTTCCTTACCTGTGATTGGTTAAATGATTTAAACTTTCTTTATCAGTGGCGTGTAGTAAAATATCTTCAGTTAAAGTGAACAAACTGCCTGTGAAAGGGCTAATGGTTAAAACGGTTCTTAGTTTAAAACTGTTTTTCTGTTCATTTATATTTGTTCAACAACATATTACCTGAATGATTAAAAATGGTTAAAAAATACTTAATTTACCTTATACATAAAAATTTATATATTGTTGCCTAATTAACTTGGGCTTAGTTATAGAAAAACAAGCATTTATTCACACATGCTTTGTTGTAGAAAAACAGGCATTTATTCATACATTTATTTATGTTTGTATGTTTAAAGGTTTTTCACCTTCTAACTTCGGCTTCAAGCTCCAAGCTTCTAGCTTTTACTTCTGATTCTACCTCTGATTCTACTTCTGATTCTAACGTCAGTTCCACTGAAAACCAATAAAATACAAGAAGAGTGGAATCCTGTGTCCAAGTCCTTCCCTTTCAAGTGTGGGAAACCCTGATGCTCACATACACTTGACAGTAATGCTGACTGCAGGGGCGCAGATAGGAATTTTGAACTGAGGGGGACTGAGCTGTCAGCAAATGATTCCATTTTGTGTAAATGCATATATGTACTGAAGCTTCAATATACGTTAGAATTGTGAGTTTTCTAACTGAATGAACATTGGTAGACAAAGGCCTACCTAGTCAACACTAGCCATACATGATCAAATTGTTATTTGTCTGGTATGTTAATCATGCTCCAAACCTTCATGTCTTCTGCATGTTTTATTTAAACATTTGCTGATCTCAGCAGGATGAAGAATCTCATCACAGAAACTTTAACTGTAACTTCTAACAAAAAGGGAAATGTCCAAAAATTAATAACAAAATAAAATTGAAATGATTCACACTCGTGCCTTCATGTAAATGATTAGAAACATAAAATGTGTATGAAAACAGAAGTATAAACACTTGAACAACAGATTCACACAAATAAAAATAAAAAGTATTTTTTCCAATAAACAAAATTGATAGAAAAAAAATTCCCTCTGCAGCCAAACAAATTTACCATCTCGAAGCAGACTCAATAGGTCCCAAAAACATCTCTCCGCTGCTTCCCAGTTTAAAAACTGGGACATCATGGAACATGGAATTCGAAAAAAAAATGGACAGTTAATGAAATGAAACGAAAACCCCAACGTTTATGCTGGTAGATGCTAGATTTCAATGCTTTTCCGACTTCAAACTTCCAACTTAGGAGTACAACTGAATGCACCATTAGTTGTAGCAGAAACACCAAATGGATGAGCTGTGCAATGTTATTAACCGAGAATTACGTGGAAAATTGAACACCTTGCTTTCCCAACTCTGCAAGGATCTGCTCCAGCCTTTCCCCTTCTTGAATCGGTGTAATGTGAATTGATCACAGACAAGGCTACTGCTGCTGCCATTTCAACTTTGTGCTGCAATGTAAGTTAGTCTAACGGAACATTAATCCTCACTTTTTCTACCTATGTTTGGCGCCTTATGTAGGGACGGTGGGGGGGGACAGATAGGGGTCACTATAAATCTGGGGGGGGGACATGTCCCCCCTGTCCCCAGTGCCATCTGCGCCCTTGGCTGACTGTGAGAGAGTTTTCTCTCAAGTCAGGAAGATACACACAGAGAGCAGAAAGAACCTGAATGCAGACACACTGACCTGGCCTACTGCAGTGTAAGATCAACACAGACACTTGCTGTGACATGCAGCCTAGTGAGGTATTGGTGCAGACTGCTAAAAATGCTGTCATGGAGTACAATTCAGAACATTAGAGTGACACTTTTTGTTTTTGTCAAACATTGGAGCTTTGTATTCATTCTGAAGGTTTATTGCTATTAATATTGAATAAAAAGTAACTGGGATATATCATTGTTAATTATCATTCAAATTTTAGGTAAATTATTTTAATTTGCATCTTATAAGGATTTTATAAGGGAAATAAGGATTTTGGAGGTTGGTTATACAGGTTTGATTGACCAAAGGTTGACATGTATGCAGGTGTAAATGTAAATGTGAATGGTTGTTCATCTCTGTGTTAACCCTGATTGGCTACTCTCCCAAGGTGTACCCAACATCTCATCAGAAGTCAGCTGGGATTGGCTCCAGCTCACCCATGACCCACAATGGATAAGTGGTATTGCTGGGATTCACGTGACGTCACATCCGTCTCATTAGTTATTCAGAACTTTAACTGGTGGTCTACCAAAGCTCAGTTGACAAAGCGTTTGTACGGAGAAGGTGCATTGGTCGCATGAAAAATGCCTTACACTTGCGTTGTTTTAGGTGGTTCGAATCGATCAAACCATGAAACTGATAAAAGTTTCTTCAGGGTTCCCCATGAACTAATAAAAAAGGGTGAACAAACAGGATTTCACAAAAAGACATCAAGAAAGGTGGCTTTTGAACCTCTCACTGAAATTGAAGGGAGCCGAGTCGAAGCCTGCTCGAGTTTGCAGTGATCGCTTTGCGAAAGGTTTGTATCTCCCTCTCAGCTACGTCCTTAGTGTTTTCCAAGTACTTTTCTTGCTACGTGTCATTATTTTATGGTACTTTTTTAGTCACGAAATGCTAAAGTCTCCAGCTGTTTCTTTGTTTACTCCTCACAAAGTCTATATGCATTAAGGTCGCGACAAAATTCTTACCCAGTCATACAGTTACAATGCGCCATGATCACTTCTCCATCTTGTTTAACTAAGATCCAGGTCTTTAAAGGGGTTTCTGATCTTTGTGAATGATTTACCTGAGAGATAAGAGCCAACACAAGTGAGAATCAAGCGAACTGTTTGTTTACATTTAGACTTGCAGCACTTCGTTGTAAAGACGTGAACGAAAAGCTTTTTAAAAAAAACATACTTACACGGGCAAAAAACAATACAGGATTCATTCGGCAGTGACCTGACACTGAGGTCCTTTACCCATCCACATATAAAAAAAAGTTGTAAGCTTCCGTACTCTTCCACGCTTTCATCTGTTTTGCGGTGTAGAAGGACGTCTGCAACACCAGACAGTTCGAGATGTCGGGGAACTCGACTGAAAGGTAGTTTTCGAGATTGTATAACAAATCCTTCTTTCCTAGACTGTAGGGGTCGATTCCATTGCACATAGCAATCTTCTGAATATATCTAAAGCGAGCAGTGGCTTCTGGATTACAAGCATACTCTGATAACTTATCACTAGTTGTTTGCACTACAGCAGCCGTTTAGACCACCAGCTATTTCACTTCCGGTAAAACCACTAAGAAAAGTCACGTGACTGAAACCCAACAATAGATAATGGATGGATGGGTGTTTTTATTCACAGAGCACACGACAAGCTCTGCTTACTTGGCACAATCATGTAATGTCATATATCCCTGTACAACTTGTTTTCCTGATATACAGTACTGTGCAAAAGTCTTAGACACATGTACAGAAATGCTGTTGAACAAAAATAGCTTAACAATAATGAAATGAAATGTTTCAACATTTAAAAAATACTATAAACAGTAAGCAGGGCGGCACAGTGGTGTAGTGGTTAGTGCTGTCGCCTCACAGCAAGAAGGTCTGGGTTCAAGCCCCGTGGCCGGTGAGGGCCTTTCTGTGTGGAGTTTGCATGTTCTCCCCGTGTCCGCGTGGGTTTCCTCCGGGTGCTCCGGTTTCCCCCACAGTCCAAAGACATGCAGGTTAGGTTAACTGGTGACTCTAAATTGACCGTAGGTGTGAATGTGAGTGTGAATGGTTGTCTGTGTCTATGTGTCAGCCCTGTGATGACCTGGCGACTTGTCCAGGGTGTACCCCGCCTTTCGCCCGTAGTCAGCTGGGATAGGCTCCAGCTTGCCTGCGACCCTGTAGAACAGGATAAAGCGGCTACAGATAATAATCCTAGTGTAGCTAGGATTTTTCAAAGAGGGGGGGTCACACACTGACTGGCAGCCTGAGTACATTATGTGACAAAAAATAATTACCACTGCTAGTTTTAGGCAGCTTAGAAACCGGCTCTTCCATTATTGCTGTTTCTTCCACGTTTTCTTGATGTTGTGTTCTAGAAACGGCACTAAAACTTAGCTTCGAAGCCACAAAATGCAACTTTGATGGAAAAAAAATATCATAAATTGCTTACCTCTCTTCACGTCGAAAGAAGGAGGAAAGTTTTGCTTGTTTTGACATGGTGAATTATTAACACAAGAGGAAATACTCATAATTCGCAACTAAAAAGACTGCAGCTACACTGGCAGCTTGACCATGCTTTCTAGTGAGATTGTGTTGCGCTTGCGCAGAACTGTTTCAGTCCTGCACACCTTGGCTCGTACACCTGAAGGCACGTCTCGGGCTGTGTGCGCATCTAACGAGCTCCGGCACATGCGCTGTTAACAAAGAACACCTGTCTTTAATCAGTGAACTATGTTTGGGCTATTTAAGGACTGCACCTGCAAGGATGATGCGAAGTATTACACTGCGCCTAGTGTGCCTTCCTGAGCCTTGTTCCCTGTCCCTGTCCTTGTTGACCTCCTGGTTTTTCGACTCCTGTTTCTCGTCCCTTGATCTTGTATAGTTTTGCCTCTGATATTCTGTCCACGCCTCGATTGACTTCCTGCCTGTTTCCTCGATTACCACTTTGCCTGCTGTTTCGTACTGTTTGCCTGTTGTGTGCGTTTCACACACTTTATGCTCATATCGCACTGTGTATTATTTAACACATATGCACTTACTATACATCCGCCTCTCCTGCACACACTCTGACAAACTGGGTTTTTGCACCCAAACCACAGGAAGTCCACACAAGGTTATAGAAACCCTAATGAGGCTAAGTCTGGCACCCTGGACAAGTCACCAGGTCATCGCAGGGCTGACACATAGACACAGACAAACATTCACGCTCACATTCACACCTACGGTCAATTTAGAGTCACCAGTTAACCTAACTCCACACAGAAAGGCCCTCGCCGGCCGCTGGGCTCGAACCCACGACCTTCTTCCTGTGACACGACAGTGCTAACCACTACACCACCGTGCCGCCCCCGGTGACAATCTAGTTTAAAAAAAAATGTTAGAAAAATTACAGTGGGCGCTTTTCTAAGATTCTTATGCGGCTATTGAAAAATGTATGGTCCGACAAAGGGGGGATCATGGGCACCCCAGGACCCCCCCCAGGTACACCCCGATATATATTATACAGTGGTGCTTGAAGGTTTGTGAACCCTTTAGAATTTTCTATATTTCTGTGTAAAGATGACCTAAAACATAATCAGATTTTCACACAAGTCCTAAAAGTAGATAAAGAGAACCCAGTTAAACAAATGAAACAAAAATATTATACTTGGTCATTTATTTATTGAGGAAAATGATCCAATATTACATATCTGTGAGTGGCAAAAGTATGGGAACCTCTAGGATTAGCAGTTAATTTGAAGGTGAAATTAGAGTCAGGTGTTTTCAGTAAATGGGATGACAATCAGGTGTGAGTGGGCACCGTTTTATTTAAAGAACAGGGATCTATCAAAGTCTGATCTTCACAACACATGTTTGTGGAAGTGTATCATGGTACGAACAAAGGAGATTTCTGAGGACCTCAGAAAAAGCGTTGTTGATGCTCATCAGGCTGGAAAAGGTTACAAAACCATCTCTAAAGAGTTTGGACTCCACCAATCCACAGTCAGACAGATTGTGTACAAATGGAGGAAATTCAAGACCACTGTTACCCTCCCCAGGAGTGGTCGACCAACAAAAATCACTCCAAGAGCAAGGCATGTAATAGTCGGTGAGGTCACAAAGGACCCCAGGGTAACTTCTAAGCAACTAAAGGCCTCTCTCACATTGGCCAATGTTAATGTTTATGAGTCCACCATCAGGAGAACACTGAACAACAATGATGTGCATGGCAGGGTTGCAAGGAGAAAGCCACTGCTCTCCAAAAAGAACATTGCTGCTTGTCTGCAGTTTGCTAAAGATCATGTGGACAAGCCAGAAGGCTATTGGAAAAATGTTTTGTGGACGGATGAGACCAAAATAGAACTTTTTGGTTTAAATGAGAGCGTTATGTTTGGAGAAAGGAAAACACTGCATTCCAGCATAAGAACCTTATCCCATCTGTGAAACATGGCGGTGGTAGTATCATGGTTTTGGCCTGTTCTGCTGCATCTGGGCCAGGACGGCTTGCCATCATTGATGGAACAATGAATTTTGAATTATACCAGCGAATTCTAAAGGAAAATGTCAGGACATCTGTAAATGAACTGAATCTCAAGAGAAGGTGGGTCATGCAGCAAGACAACGACCCTAAGCACACAAGTTGTTCTACCAAAGAATGGTTAAAGAAGAATAAAGTTAATGTTTTGGAATGGCCAAGTCAAAGTCCTGACCTTAATCCAATCAAAATATTGTGGAAGGACCTGAAGCGAGCAGTTCATATGAGGAAACCCACCAACATCCCAGAGTTGAAGCTGTTCTGTATGGAGGAATGGGCTAAAATTCCTCCAAGCCGGTGTGCAGGACTGATCAACAGTTACCGGAAACGTTTAGTTGCAGTTATTGCTGCACAAGGGGGTCACACCAGATACTGAAAGTAAAGGTTCACATACTTTTGCCACTCACAGATATGTAATATTGGATCATTTTCCTCAATAAATAAATGACCAAGTATAATATTTTTGTCTCATTTGTTTGACTGGGTTCTCTGTATCTACTTTTACGACTTGTGTGAAAATCTGATGATATTTTAGGTCATATTTATGCAGAAATATAGAAAATTCTAAAGGGTTCACAAGCTTTCAAGCACCACTGTAGCTAACAGTGCGTCGTATTTTATTGACTCAACAGAAAAGAAATTACTTTTCTGTAAAGGTGAGTCTTTCCTGTGAAATAAATATTTTAATTCTACCATCACAAAGTAGATTTTGGTGTTTAATAAGGATGCAAATGTATAAATATTTAATTAGATGAAGCCTTATTTGCATAAATAAATATAAATTTTAAAAAATGGTTCAGATACAAAAGAATATAAGCAGTCAGAAAAATTGATAACTGCTGTTTTAAACACATTGTCTTTTTGACTTCTTTCCTTCTTTTTTTTGTCACTGCCTTTTGTATATGCATCCACTTCCCAAATCGACTTGGTGGGCGGGGAAATCTAGCGGACACGCTGCTCATTGGACGGAAGTGTTGCGATGGGCGGACCCTCTCGCGAGCTGAGGACGGCGCGCGCTTGAAGGAACGCGCTTCGCTGCGCGAGAGCTGGTCGCGTGCCTGACCACACGCCGGGCTGAGGGTGTAACGGTCACAGGCGACCTGAAAAATTAATAATATTAAATTAAAAGCTATTTTTGTAGAGAGGAATATTAGAAAATATATTATCAAGGGTATTTTTGAATCCGTATTTCATACAGAGCAGTTTTATTACACTTTAAAAATCTGTTAAAACAGGCGCTGTGTGAGAAGATGCAGTTGTCTTGTCAAGTTAGCTAATGTTGCTAATCGGTTTTTGTTTGTTTGTTTGTTTGTTTGTTTGTTTTTAATCCTGAAATAGTTTATTTCCCGCTTTTCATAAACGCTTATTATGGCACTGAAAGACACACTGTGGGCTATTTTTGTTTTTTCTTTGGTTAAATGCGCCAGTTCGGGTCCAGCTGAAATGTTGCCGACTGAGTGGCCGGAAGTGGAGCTGGGCTCCGGGATGCTGCAGCCAGGTAAGAAAGCCCTCAGTCTCCAGTCACTAACTGTTTTCAGGGGAAAGAGCTCGTGCGTGTTCAAAATGTCGCGAGAAGTGACCAGGTGACATCACTGACTAATTTACATATTCATGAAGAAGGAGGAGGGCGGCACGGTGGTGTAGTGGTTAGCGCTGTCGCCTCACAGCAAGAAGGTCCTGGGTTCGAGCCCCGTGGCCGGTGAGGGCCTTTCTGTGCGGAGTTTGCATGTTCTCCCCGTGTCCGCGTGGGTTTCCTCCGGGTGCTCCGGTTTCCCCCACAGTCCAAAGACATGCAGGTTAGGTTAACTGGTGACACTAAATTGACCGTAGGTGTGAATGTGAGTGTGAATGGTTGTCTGTGTCTATGTGTCAGCCCTGTGATGACCTGGCGACTTGTCCAGGGTGTACCCTGCCTTTCGCCCGTAGTCAGCTGGGATAGGCTCCAGCTTGCCTGCGACCCTGTAGAAGGATAAAGCGGCTAGAGATGATGAGATGAAGAAGGAGGAGGTCCGTAGAATAAGACTACGTTCAGACTGCACCCTGAAACCAGTGGCGCCTCCAGAAATATTTCATAGGGGTGGCCAAATGGGGACACTTAAAATCTTGGGGTGGCACACCAAAACTAAAAGCCATAATTTCAGGATATCATTATACTGTTGTAGTAAACCGGCCAGTAGAAAACTATCAGAAAGACTTAAGGAAATGCCTACTGATATACTTTGGTTTATTGTGTTATATTTAATGTTACTAATGATCTGTTATTGATGCTGGCTGTGTATCCTGCTCTGTCTTTTCCTCTACTCCATCCTCCTCCTCCTCCTTCTCCTCCTCACTAAGCCTCTGTTGCTCCCCTGCCGTCTCTTTCTCTCCTGTTCTAATATTTTTCTTAAAATAAGAAGAGATGTCTGTGGACTTTCTCTTCATTGTCTGAAAATGACTGACATAACATACAATCAGCAGCTAACGTTAGCTACGTAACTCAGTTATACATGTCAAAAATCCGTCAAAAAGCTGCTGTAACAGCACTATTTAGCACTTAAAAAGCACATGTTACGACGCATACTTCCCCCTCTTCTTTTACTAAAGAATATTTTGACTTATTTACTTACTGGTAGTCTTCTCCATCTTCTCTCTTAACTCCTTTTGAG
Organism: Neoarius graeffei; assembly: GCF_027579695.1. NCBI lineage: Eukaryota > Metazoa > Chordata > Actinopteri > Siluriformes > Ariidae > Neoarius > Neoarius graeffei. The sequence goes on from NC_083580.1 coordinate 13,046,717, forward strand.
GTCATTATTTACCTGTGTAGGTACAAGCGGCGGTCACGCGCACACGCTGAGCCGTTGCTATAGGAGCGCGCAAAAGCGGCAGGGGGGAGGGGCTGCTGTGAGTGAGGGAAGATGATCTTCCCTCACTCACCGAAGATCAAGAGCGTCTTGCCTGGCTGGCTGTGCATTTGGGATGAACTGCATAACTGAGGCTACTACAATCTATACTGGCCAGTGGGGTGGCCAGTAAATTTGTAGGGGTGGCCACAGCCCCCCCTGGCCACCCCCTGGTGGCGCCACTGCCTGAAACGACCCATATCCGATTTTTTTGCCCATATGCGACCTGTATCCGATTTGTTATTGACAATCTGAACGACACAGATCCGATTTTTTCACATGCGACCCAGGCCGCTTGGATATGTGGTCCTAAATCCGATGCATAGCCGATATTTTCACATGCGACTGCAGTCTGACCGGACAGGTCGCATTCATGCGACCTACACGTCATCAACAAGAGACAAACGTCACTATTCTGCGTTGGCTAATCCCGCCTCTTTGGTGGAAAACAACAACATTTGTACAGTTTTCAGAATTTAAATAGACTTTTATAGAATTGATCAAGGGCGGCACGGTGGTGTAGTGGTTAGCACTGTCGCCTCACAGCAAGAAGGTCCGGGTTCGAGCCCCGTGGCTGGCAAGGGCCTTTCTGTGCGGAGTTTGCATGTTCTCCCCGTGTCCGCGTAGGTTTCCTCCGGGTGCTCCGGTTTCCCCCACAGTCCAAAGACATGCAGGTTAAGTTAACTGGTGACTCTAAATTGACCGTAGGTGTGAATGTGAGTGTGAATGGTTGTCTGTGTCTATGTGTCAGCCCTGTGATGACCTGGCGACTTGTCCAGGGTGTACCCTGCCTTTCGCCCGTAGTCAGCTGGGATAGGCTCCAGCTTGCCTGCGACCCTGTAGAAGGATAAAGCGGCTAGAGATGATGAGATGAAGAAGGAGGAGGTCCGTAGAATAAGACTACGTTCAGACTGCACCCTGAAACCAGTGGCGCCTCCAGAAATATTTCATAGGGGTGGCCAAATGGGGACACTTAAAATCTTGGGGTGGCACACCAAAACTAAAAGCCATAATTTCAGGATATCATTATACTGTTGTAGTAAACCGGCCAGTAGAAAACTATCAGAAAGACTTAAGGAAATGCCTACTGATATACTTTGGTTTATTGTGTTATATTTAATGTTACTAATGATCTGTTATTGATGCTGGCTGTGTATCCTGCTCTGTCTTTTCCTCTACTCCATCCTCCTCCTCCTCCTTCTCCTCCTCACTAAGCCTCTGTTGCTCCCCTGCCGTCTCTTTCTCTCCTGTTCTAATATTTTTCTTAAAATAAGAAGAGATGTCTGTGGACTTTCTCTTCATTGTCTGAAAATGACTGACATAACATACAATCAGCAGCTAACGTTAGCTACGTAACTCAGTTATACATGTCAAAAATCCGTCAAAAAGCTGCTGTAACAGCACTATTTAGCACTTAAAAAGCACATGTTACGACGCATACTTCCCCCTCTTCTTTTACTAAAGAATATTTTGACTTATTTACTTACTGGTAGTCTTCTCCATCTTCTCTCTTAACTCCTTTTGAGGTCATTATTTACCTGTGTAGGTACAAGCGGCGGTCACGCGCACACGCTGAGCCGTTGCTATAGGAGCGCGCAAAAGCGGCAGGGGGGAGGGGCTGCTGTGAGTGAGGGAAGATGATCTTCCCTCACTCACCGAAGATCAAGAGCGTCTTGCCTGGCTGGCTGTGCATTTGGGATGAACTGCATAACTGAGGCTACTACAATCTATACTGGCCAGTGGGGTGGCCAGTAAATTTGTAGGGGTGGCCACAGCCCCCCCTGGCCACCCCCTGGTGGCGCCACTGCCTGAAACGACCCATATCCGATTTTTTTGCCCATATGCGACCTGTATCCGATTTGTTATTGACAATCTGAACGACACAGATCCGATTTTTTCACATGCGACCCAGGCCGCTTGGATATGTGGTCCTAAATCCGATGCATAGCCGATATTTTCACATGCGACTGCAGTCTGACCGGACAGGTCGCATTCATGCGACCTACACGTCATCAACAAGAGACAAACGTCACTATTCTGCGTTGGCTAATCCCGCCTCTTTGGTGGAAAACAACAACATTTGTACAGTTTTCAGAATTTAAATAGACTTTTATAGAATTGATCAAGGGCGGCACGGTGGTGTAGTGGTTAGCACTGTCGCCTCACAGCAAGAAGGTCCGGGTTCGAGCCCCGTGGCTGGCAAGGGCCTTTCTGTGCGGAGTTTGCATGTTCTCCCCGTGTCCGCGTAGGTTTCCTCCGGGTGCTCCGGTTTCCCCCACAGTCCAAAGACATGCAGGTTAAGTTAACTGGTGACTCTAAATTGACCGTAGGTGTGAATGTGAGTGTGAATGGTTGTCTGTGTCTATGTGTCAGCCCTGTGATGACCTGGCGACTTGTCCAGGGTGTACCCCGCCTTTCGCCCGTAGTCAGCTGGGATAGGCTCCAGCTTGCCTGCGACCCTGTAGGACAGGATAAAGCGGCTAGAGATGATGAGATGAGATGAGAATTGATCAAGCTAATGGTGGATTTGGTCGGGACCTGGATGTTTATCTGTTAGCCTGATTAAATAAAACAGTTTCTATAACTGATTTATAACTTAAACCATCCTGTATTACAAGATTATAAGATTGTTCTGGAAATTTCCAGTAATTTGACACCTTCGGTCTCATTTGTCTGCTGCCCACATTAATCAGATTATTGTGCGAGTTCCGCCGCCGCCACAAAAACCACATCGCCAGGTCTCGCCTCATCTCCATAGCAAACTGCACTGGTGTTTATGCACCTTGAGCCAGCGCTGAGAGAAGTTGCAGAATTCAGCTGGCTATAAACAATCTAAATAAATATTTATCAAAATGTAGAAAAAGTTTATTAATATGACGAAATAAATATGTGCAAATTATTAAGCCTGAATTAAGAGTTTGGTAATACAGTGGCCGTATCCCAAATGACTGCCTACTGAAGCTCGAGTGCACTATATAGAGTTTAAAAATCCATTACTTCCTAGTAACATGTAGTGCACTTATATAGAAATTAGAGAGACATTTAGGAGTCAACCCTCGTTACCAGGCTACACGTTTTCATTTCAGTTCAGAAACAAAAACACACACGAGACCTCACACTTTAACACTAACCAGATAATTAAACAAACAAACAAAAAATAAATCATTAAACATGAAGAGTGCACTTTTTTTTTGTTTACGTATTACGTAGATGTGCTTATTACGTGTCAATTTGCGCATGCGGGACACTTTTGGGTCGTTTTCCGTTCATATTGGAGATCGCATACAGGTCTCATATAGTTAATGTGAACGGCCTAACAAAAAAATCGGATTTCACAACAAATCGGATATGGGTCGTTTCAGGTTGCAGTCTGAATGTAGTGTAAAATATACCCTTTGTCCGAAAGCGCTCCCGTACGGAAGCCGAGAGAGGCCCTTCATATAATCCTTTTTTTTATTCACCTTGTTATCCCGAGATAACGACATAATTAATTCAGGATCTCGAGAAAACAAAACCGTTATTTCGAGATCTCAAGAAAACAAAACAATTATTCCGTGATCTCGAGAAAACAAAACAATTATTTCATGATCTCGAGTAAACAGCTGAGAAATGGTTCATTCAGGTGCGCCAAGAGACTTGTGATATGCTGACTTTGGGGCTATTTCTCATTCTGTATAGACGCAACTTTGGTCATTAGAATGTCTGGAATAATCGATCACCTAATAAGGCAATATTTTGATCAGGGGTTGACACAGGGAGAGATTGCATTAAGTCTTTTAATAAGGGATAATTTCAAAATTAGTCCGCGGCACCTCCGCAGAAGACTGGCCCGGCTTCGTCTCTACCGATGGAGATACAGTGATCCAGCTGAGATCATGAAATAATTGTTTTGTTTTCTCGAGATCTCGAATTAGTTGTGTTGTTTTCTCGAGATCCTGAATTAATTATGTCGTTATCTCGGGATAACAAGGTGAATTAAAAAAAAAGATTATATGAAGGGCCTCTCGCGGCTTCCGCACTCCCGACTCACTATATAGGGCACTACAAAATGGTGTCCTCACTACATAGGGCACTATATAGTGAGGACACCATTTTGTAGTGCTGTCCGAAACCTTAGTGAGGATTATTTACACCCTAGATTAGATTATATTAGATAAAACTTTATTGATCCCTTTGGGCGGGTTCCCTCAGGGAAATTAAGATTCCAGCTGCATCATTACAGATAAACAGAGAAAAGAAAGAGAGAAAACTTCTTGATAAATTAAAATAAGTTAAGTATTTACATATACAAATATAAAAAGAATAAGATATGGGGGGGGCAGGAGGAGAGATATTTGTCTGTGAAGATTCTCAGTCATCCAGGTCATAGTAAACTGTGGGTGGTAAAAAGAGCAACTGGACTTATTGCTTGAAGATTCTTGAAGACATTTCACCTCTCATCCGAAAGGCTTCTTCAGTTCTGTCTGACTAATACCCTGTCCTCACTAGGGATTTTGTACCGATACGATATTACTTTCGTACTGCAACACCTGTCCACACTAGCAACTATACCGGTACTGTAGCGGTAAAACTGTATCGGTACGAAACCCACAAATGTATGGGTTTTGTACCGGTACAGTACCGGTACTGTAGCGCTTCGCTGTAGTGTGGACAGATGAAGCGGTTCTGTATTGATACAAATATAATGCGCATGCGCAAAGTCACACACCTCAATCGATGTCTTCGCTGAATAAAATAGTGAAGAACGGAGATTCGTTTTCTTTGTTTCTTTCTCAACTGCCTCGCACGTTTTATACGATTCGACTGAATAAATGACCACCAGAAATACAGACTGTACATTGACAACAAAAAGCGCACACACGTTGTTTCATCCGCCATATTCTCAGAAGGAAGTTACTCGGTAACCACGGAAACATTTCGCGCACGCGCATTTCAACTACCGTGAAAGAAAACCGCAAACATTTCTCGCTAGTGTGGACAGATGCACTAAACTGTACCAGTATACTTTGTATCGATACAGTTATACCACTATCGTACCGGTATATATGTGAACACAGCTTAATAGGGAGTATCAGGTATTTATCCTCTCATGGATGAAAAGCAATCCTAAGGTGTCGTTGAGTCATCCTGCTGGTGTGGGTCACTGGGGGCTGGGTATGAACGGCCTAGAGAGTCGTTGGGGTGATCAATGGGTGATCAACCCAGCTGTTTTCAGTCAGTGCGTTTACATGCACATAGAGAAAATCTAATTTCTGCCGTAGCTCGACTGAAATCGAAGTTCTAAATGCCATGGATACACCTTAGCTGGGCTGAAATCGAAATGAACTGGATTTCTCGTAATCGAGCTACGCGACCTAGATTATGCGATTGTAGCCGAGCTACTTAGTGCATGTAACCCTATCGAGCTACGTAGTCGAGCTACTTACTTCCCTTCCGGAAGTGACGAGTGACGAGACCACAAGCGGGAAACACAACAGCCTCGGTTGGCATGACAGCAGTAGTAGTAGCGAGCAGCAGAAGAGGTCAGGAGGAACAAGGAGACAAGAAACAAAAACAATTGAACTTTTTGTGTGTTTATTAAGACATAAGTTAAATTGTAAGCAAAAAATGGACTTTAGAAAAATATACAATTGTGCAAAATAAGTTGTCTTACAAAACAGTGGTCTGCGCAGGACAGTTTGTAGCCAACAGGTGGCAATGACATGTGGTGTGAATGTAAAGTGGAAATCACTCTTCTTCTTCATGATGACAACCGGAAGTGTACCAACACGATGGGGCGTGTAGCGCCACCTGTGGCTCGGGTGCACAATGTACCTCACACAATAGCTCGATTTCCTTGTGTGCATGTAGGATTGGATTTCTCTGGCACCCCTGCTGGGACCCTTAGCTCGAATACCGACAGTAGCTCGATTTGGATGTGCATGTAAACGCACTGAGGCCAAGTTTACATTAGACCGTATCTGTCTCGTTTTCTTTGCGGATGCACTGTCCGTTTACATTAAAACGCCGGGAAACGGGAATCCGCCAGAGTCCACGTATTCAATCCAGATCGTGTCTGGTCCGGTGCTGTGTAAACATTGAGAATACGCGGATACGCTGTGCTGAGCTCTAGCTGGCGTCGTCATTGGACAACGTCACTGTGACATCCACCTTCCTGATTCGCTGGCGTTGGTCATGTGATGCGACTGCTGAAAAACGGCGCAGACTTCCGCCTTGTATCACCTTTCATTAAAGAGTATAAAAGTATGAAAATACTGCAAATACTGATGCAAATACTGCCCATTGTGTAGTTATGATTGTCTTTAGGCTTGCCATCCTTCCACTTGCAAGTGGTAAGTGACACGCATGCCCGACATGCACTGGGATCACACACACAGCGGCTCAGTCCCGAATCACTGCTCATGCGCTTCACTCGCGCGCTCTGTGAGCTGCGCAGGGCCGGAGTGCGCACCCTCCAGAGGGCACTCGCTGTTCAGGGCGGAGTGATTTGGAGCGCAGGAGGAAGCGCTGAGCCGCACTGAGGTTTATTTACACATTTCAATCTCCTTCAGGCGCTTAAACTCAGTGAGATCATGAACATCACAGCCAGGTGTGTTTATTTGCTGGAGAAGGTGTTCGCTTGCCATCCTTCCACTTGCAAGTGGTGAGTGACTTGCGCATGCCCGATATGCACTGGGATCATGTGACGTGCCGTCTAATTAGTCATGTGATTAGCGTATCCGTGTATTGGCGTTGCTGTGTGCACGCAAATCGTGTATTGGCGTTGGTGTGTGTACGCGAATCGTTTTAAAAACGTTAATCTGATGATCCGCTGATTCGAAATAATGTAAACAGGGCCTTAGTCAGACAGAACTGAAGAAGCCTTTCGGATGAGAGGTGAAACGTCTTCAAGAATCTTCAAGCAAGTCCAGTTGCTCTTTTTACCACCCACAGGAGAGATATTGCACTTTATATTGCACATTGTCCAGTATTGCTTATTGTTAGGCTAGGCTACTGCTCCTTCCCGTCCTCTGTCTTCCTGTTACCCCTCCTCCCCCCCAGAGAGGAGTTGTACAGTCTGATGGCGTGAGGGACAAAGGAGTTTTTAAGTCTGTTCGTCCTGCACTTGGGAAGGAGCGTTCTGTCACTGAACAGGCTCTGGTTGCTGATGATGGTATGCAGAGGGTGACTGGCATCATCCATGATGTTCAATAGTTTGTCCATAGATCTAGAGAGTCCAGCTTCATGCCGACTACAGAGCCGGCCCGCCTGATCAGTTTGTCTAGCCTGGATGTGTCCTTCTTGGATGTGCTGCCCCCCCAGCACACCACGGTGTAAAACAGGACACTGGTGACCACAGACTGATAGAACATCCACAGGAGTTTCCTGCAGATGTTAAAGGACCGCAGCCTCCTAAGGAAGTATAGCCTGCTCTGTCCCTTCCTGTATACAGTGCACTCAAAGTATCCCACAATGCATCATGAAAAGTAGTGTATAACCGATGGTCATGAGCCAAAGCAATATATCCCATCATGCATTGTGGTCGCGCTGAAAGAAATCAAATTAAAAGTCTCAAATTTGATTGAATAAAAGGCAGCGGCAAAGAAGAAAGTATTCAGCCTTGATTTAAAAGAACTGAAAGATGTAGGTACTTTGTATTGATTAATGTGGGAAATACGCTCAGTGTAATATGGATTTATTTTTTCGCGGTCCAGTTTCCATCAAATCGTGCACTCTGATTGGTTCGCAAGTGGTCCAGGATCCTACGATACGGACCCCGGTTACGAACCTTTTGGCGACTCGCTCGTTCACAACAACAAACATAGTATCAATTTTTTGTCAACATTTATTTTCGCATTTCTCAGTATAATAACATTAATTTTACAGCATGAATAGCGATAACGACAGTGTTCACAGCAAAAGCGAGTTTTACTACCCCGATTAAGACGAAATGAAAGAAAACATTTCAGGAGAAAGCCAAAAACCTGTAACTGTTGCTAACGCCGAGCAAATCCAGCAGTTTATTGAGGAGCAAAGGGCAGAAAATACAACAAAAAAAGACGACCTATGGCCTCAATGTCTTTGGGAAGTTCTGTCGAAACCTACATGGAAAATTCCGAGCTGATGTAGCTTGTCAAACAGGTTTTTGACGAGCTTGTTGCAGGTTTGTTCTAAATATGGTTTCCCTTTTGGGCGCTCTCATTTTCTGTTAGAATTTGGTAAAAAAAAAATGTATTATTTACCAGCTTAAGGTTGGTCTGTATCGGGAAATACCGTGACCTCAGCCTTGAAAATACTGACCTTGGCCCAGAGGCCTCGGTCAGTATTTTCAAGATCTCAGTCACGGTATTTCACGATACGGACCTCCCAGCTGGTAAATAATATACATGTATTTATTATTTTGAAAACCCACCAACCAACTGATCTGGCACGTTTTAATTGTGCAACAGTAATGACGTAAATACCAGCACGATGGACTTGTGTCCAAAAGCTTTTTTTTTTTTTTCATTTTACCAGTGAGCTCACTATATAGTCCTCTATATAGTAATTCCCTATATAGGGAGTAGTGAATGAGTGAGCGATTTTGGACACAGGGATAGTTTATAGCTATAGATTATAGATTCTACCTTATTTCAGCACAGAATTTTAGAAAAAGTTATTGGTCATCACACCACAATCTAATGATTGACATATTTGCAAAATATTATCTTTTTAAATCAAGAATGCCTACAAAACAAGTAAAGGATATATTCCTTATACAGTGGTGCTTGAAAGTTTGTGAAGCCTTAAAGGAACAGTCCACAGTACTTCCATAATGAAATATGCTCTTATCTGAATTGAGACGAGCTGCTCCGTACCTCTCCGAGCTTTGCGCGACCTCCCAGTCAGTCAGACGCAGTCAGACGCGCTGTCACTCCTGTTAGCAGTGTAGCTAGGCTCAGTATGGCCAACGGTATTTTTTTGGGCTGTAGTTAGATGCGACCAAACTCTTCCGCGTTTTTCCTGTTTACATAGGTTTATATGACCAGTGATATGAAACAAGTTCAGTTACACAAATTGAAATGTAGCGATTTTCTATGCTATGGAAAGTCCGCACTATAATGACAGGCGTACTAACACCTTCTGCGCGCTTCGGCAGCGCATTGATATCTGAGCTCCGTATCAATGCGCTGCCGAAGCGCGCAGAAGGTATTAGTACGCCTGTCATTATAGTGCGGACTTTCCATAGCATAGAAAATCGCTACGTTTCAATTTGTGTAACTGAACTTGTTTCATATCACTGGTCATATAAACCTATGTAAACAGGAAAAACGCGGAAGAGTTTGGTCGCATCTAACTACAGCCCCAAAAAATACCATTGGCCATACTGAGCCTAGCTACATTGCTAACAGGAGTGACAGCGCGTCTGACTGCGTCTGACTGACTGGGAGGTCGCGCAAAGCTCGGAGAGGTACGGAGCAGCTCGTCTCAATTCAGATAAGAGCATATTTCATTATGGAAGTACGGTGGACTGTTCCTTTAAGAATTTTCTATATTTCTGCATAAATATGACCTAAAACATCAACAGATTTTCACACAAGTCCTAAAAGTAGATAAAGAGAACCCAGTTAAACAAATGAGACAAAAATATGATACTTGGTCGTTTATTTATTGAGGAAAATGATCCAATATTACATATCTGTGAGTGGCAAAAGTATGTGAACCTCTAGGATTAGCAGTTAATTTGAAGGTGAAATTAGAGTCAGGTGTTTTCAATCAATGGGATGACAATCAGGTGTGAGTGGGCACCCTGTTTTATTTAAAGAACAGGGATCTATCAAAGTCTGATCTTCACAACACATGTTTGTGGAAGTGTATCATGGCACGAACAAAAGAGATTTCTGAGGACCTCAGAAAAAGCGTTGTTGATGCTCATCAGGCTGGAAAAGGTTACAAAACCATCTCTAAAGAGTTTGGACTCCACCAATCCACAGTCAGACAGATTGTGTACAAATGGAGTAAATTCAAAACCATTGTTACCCTCCCCAGGAGTGGTCGACCAAGAAGGATCACTCCAAGAGCAAGGCGTGTAATAGTCGGCAAGGTCACGAAAGACCCCAGGGTAACTTCTAAGCAACTGAAGGCCTCTCTCACATTGGCTAATGTTAATGTTCCTGAGTCCACCATCAGGAGAACACTGAACAACAATGGTGTGCATGGCAGGGTTGGAGGGAGAAAGCCACTGCTCTCCGAAAAGAACATTGCTGCTTATCTGCAGCTTGCTAAAGATCACGTGGACAAGCCAGAAGGCTATTGGAAAAATGTTTTGTGAACGGATGAGACCAAAATAGAACTTTTTGGTTTAAATGAGAGCGTTATGTTTGGAGAAAGGAAAACACTGCATTCCAGCATAAGAACCTTATCCCATCTGTGAAACATGGTGGTGGTAGTATCATGGTTTGGGCCTGTTTTGCTGCATCTGGGCCAGGACGGCTTGCCATCATTGATGGAACAATGAATTCTGAATTATACCAGCAAATTCTAAAGGAAAATGCCAGGACATCTGTCCATGAACTGGATCTCAAGAGAAGGTGGGTCATGCAGCAAGACAACGACCCTAAGCACACAAGTCGTTCTACCAAAGAATGGTTCAAGAAGAATAAAGTTAATGTTTTGGAATGGCCAAGTCAAAGTCCTGACCTTAATCCAATGGAAATGTTGTGGAAGGACCTGAAGCGAGCAGTTCATGTGAGGAAACCCACCAACATCCCACAGTTGAAGCTGTTCTGTACAGAGGAACGGGCTAAAATTCCTCCAAGCCGGTGTGCAGGACTGATCAACAGTTACCGGAAACGTTTAGCTGCAGTTATTGCTGCACAAGGGGGTCACACCAGATACTGAAAGCAAAGGTTTACATACTTTCGCCACTCACAGATATGTAATATTGGATCATTTTCCTCAATAAATAAATGACCAAGTATAATATTTTTGTCTCATTTGTTTAACTGGGTTCTCTTTATCTACTTTTAGGATGTGTGCGAAAATCTGATGATGTTTTAGGTCATATTTATGCAGAAATATAGAAAATTCTAAAGGGTTCACAAACTTTCAAGCACCACTGTATACTGTGCATGTACTGTATATAAATGAATCATGCATACTTTATGGAAATTAATTTCTATCTATCTAAAGTACAGACTTGAAAAAGCAAATAAAATAAAGCAGTGTTAGTGAGGGGTCGAGAAATATACACAAATGAAATTGTTACAGACAGAATAACTCACTTTTAATACTTCTACATTTTGCAAAGATAAGAGTGTCGCTATGCTTTATATTTTTTTTAATAAAGTCACTAAAGGGGTCTTAAAAGTTAACAAATTTAGTTGGCAATACTTGATTGAGTTTTTATTCCCTGAAGACGTCATAAATTAAATCATAAGGTTGCTCTGATTTCGTATGAAACCTTTTTTTTATATGGATGATGTAGTTGGTCATGTGACCAGAGCGAGTTTGCAACAAGAATGCAGATGAGAAAATTGATGCCATATAAGGCAGTGCATAAACAGCTTGCAGTAATGATAATTCTTCAGTATTTAGTTTATACACTCACTGGCCACTTTAATTAGTCTGGTTAACACCAGACCATATCACAAGTGAAATATGGTCTGGAATCCGCCTATTGAATTTCTCGTCGGGGAGGTGTGGTTTATGATTGTCAATGGCTGTTTATTGGACATTGCGAATGTCTATCATTTGGCGTATATGTAGCCCATGGCCAATCATGGCAGTTGTACCCGGTGACGTAGTTAGAGCGACGAAGAAGCGAAGAAGAGAAGAAAAGAGAAAGAGAAGGAAAAACGAAAATAGGAAAACAATGGCACCGAACGATTACTGCCGTTTTAAAACAAACTTTCGCTCTAAACTATTAAGAACAGTGTCTAAAGCTTGATCGAAAGTTTGGTTCGTATCGCTCGCCGCCATGTTAAATGTGATCCGTAAACAGTCCCAAATAAACTACAAGCTTCCGTTTGTCGAGTAGTACGCGTCACCGTCTTTCCACCCCTCCCCACTCTCTGATTGGCTCCCTAACTCAGGCGAGCCTTTAGACCATAGTTTCCATGCTGTCTTTTCAGATCGGAACGATTGTGCAAAGCAGCATGGGATTTCCCAGGCTACACTTTAATAGGCACTTGTTCCTGATTCTAAGATTCCTGTTCTTGGCTGGCAGGAGTGGAACCCAATGTGGTCTTCTACTTTGCACGTTGAGATGCTTTTCTGCTCAACATGGTTGTAAAGAGTTGCTATATCCTGCCTGTTAGCTCAAACCAATCTGGCCATTTTCCTCAGACGTCTCTTATCAACAAGGCGTTTGTTTACACCCACATAACTGTCGCTCACTCAATGTTTTTTTGTTTTTCGCGCCAATCTGTGTAAACTCGAGAGACTGTTGTGTGTGAAAACCCCAGGAGATCAGCAGTTTCTGAAATACTCAAACCAACACCCATGCCACACTGGAAGTCACACTTTGAGATCACAATTTTTCCCATTCTAATATCTGACATGGGTGTAGTGGTTAGCACTGTCGTCTCACAGCAAGAAGGTCCTGGGTTCGAGCCCAGCGGCTGGCGAGGGCCTTTCTGTGCGGAGTTTGCATGTTCTCCCCGTGTCTGTGTGGGTTTACTCCGGGTGCTCCGGTTTCCCCCACAGTCCAAAGACATGCAGGTTAAGTTAATTGGTGGCTCTAAATTGACCGTGAGTGTGAATGGTTGTTTGTCTATTTGTCAGCCCTGCGATAACCTGGCGACTTGTCCAGGGTGTACCCCGCCTTTCGCCCATAGTCAGCTGGGATAGGCTCCAGCTTGCCTGCGACCCTGTAGGACAGGATAAGCGGCTACAGATGATGGATGGATGGATGGATGGATGTTTGACGTGAACATTAATTGAAGGTCTTGATTTGCATCTGCATGATTTTATGCATTATACTGCTCTCAAGGGATTGGCTGATTAGATACAGTGGGGCAAAAAAGTATTTAGTCAGTCACCAATTGTGCAAGTTCTCCCACTTAAAAAGATGAGAGAGGCCTGTAATTTACATTATAGGTATACCTCAACTATGAGAGACAAAATGAGAAAAAAATCCAGAAAACCACATTGTCTGTCTGATTTTTAAAGAATTTATTTGCAAATTATGGTGGAAAATAAGTATTTGGTCAATAACAAAAGTTCATCTCAATACTTTGTTATATACCCTTTGTTGGCAATGACGGAGGTCAAACATTTTCTGTAAGTCTTCACAAGGTTTTCACACACTGTTGCTGGTATTTTGGCCCATTCCTCCATGCAGATCTCCTCTAGAGCAGTGATGTTTTGGGGCTGTCACTGGGCAACACGGCCTTTCAACTCCCTCCAAAGATTTTCTATGGGGTTGAGATCTGGAGACTGGCTAGGCCACTCCAGGACCTTGAAATGCTTCTTACGAAGCCACTCCTTCGTTGCCCGGGCGGTGTGTTTGGGATCATTGTCATGCTGAAAGACCCAGCCACGTTTCATCTTCAGTGCCCTTGCTGATGGAAGGAGGTTTTCACTCAAAATCTCACGATACATGGCCCCATTCATTCTTTCCTTTACACGGATCAGTTGTCCTGGTCCCTTTGCAGAAAAACAGCCCCAAAGCATGATGTTTCCACCCCCATGCTTCACAGTAGGTATGGTGTTCTTTGGATGCAACTCAGCATTCTTTCTCCTCCAAACACGACAAGTTGAGTTTTTACCAAAAAGTTCTATTTTGGTTTCATCTGACCATATGACATCCTCCCAGTCCTCTTCTGGATCATCCAAATGCTCTCTAGCAAACTTCAGACGGGCCTGGACATGTACTGGCTTAAGCAGGGGGACACGTCTGGCACTGCAGGATTTGAGTCCCTGGCGGTGTAGTGCGTCACTGATGGTAGCCTTTGTTACTTTGGTCCCAGCTCTCTGCAGGTCATTCACTAGGTCCCCCCGTGTGGTTCTGGGATTTTTGCTCACCGTTCTTGTGATCATTTTGACCCCACGGGGTGAGATCTTGCGTGGAGCCCCAGATCGAGAGAGATTATCAGTGGTCTTGTATGTCTTCCATTTTCTAATAATTGCTCCCACGGTTGATTTCTTCACACCAAGCTGCTTACCTATTGCAGATTCAGTCTTCCCAGCCTGGTGCAGGTCTACAATTTTGTTTCTGGTGTCCTTTGACAGCTCTTTGGTCTTGGCCATAGTGGAGTTTGGAGTGTGACTGTTTGAGGTTGTGGACAGGTGTCTTTTATACTGATAACGAGTTCAAACAGGTGCCATTAATACAGGTAACGAGTGGAGGACAGAGGAGCCTCTTAAAGAAGTTGTTACAGGTCTGTGAGAGCCAGAAATCTTGCTTGTTTGTAGGTGACCAAATCCTTATTTTACCGAGGAATTTACCGATTAATTCATTAAAAATCTACAATGTGATTTCCTGGATTCTTTCCCCCCATTCTGTCTCTCATAGTTGAAGTGTACCTATGATGAAAATTACAGGCCTCTCTCATCTTTTTAAGTGGGAGAACTTGCACAATTGGTGGCTGACTAAATACTTTTTTGCCCCACTGTAACTTCATAAAACAGCAGGTGGATGAATGGGTCTTCCTAATAAAGTGGCCAGTGAGTGTATATTCTTTAAAGGAACAGTCCACCGTATTTCCATAATGAAATATGCTTTTATCTGAATTGAGACGAGCTGCTCCGTACCTATCCGTGCTTTGCGCGACCTCCCAGTCAGTCAGATGCAGTCAGACGCGCTGTCACTCCTGTTAGCAATGTAGCTAGGCTCAGTATGGCCAATGGTATTTTTTGGGGCTGTAGTTAGATGCAACCAAACTCTTCCGCGTTTTTCCTGTTTACATAGGTTTATATGACCAGTGATATGAAACAAGTTCAGTTACACAAATTGAAACGTAGCGATTTTCTATGCTATGGAAAGTCCGCACTATAATGACAGGCGTACTAACACCTTCTGTGCGCTTCGGCAGCGCATTGATACGGAGCTCAGATATCAATGCGCTGCCGAAGCGCGCAGAAGGTGTTAGTACGCCTGTCATTATAGTGCGGACTTTCCATAGCATAGAAAATCGCTACGTTTCAATTTGTGTAACTGAACTTGTTTCATATCACTGGTCATATAAACCTATGTAAACAGGAAAAACGCGGAAGAGTTTGGTTGCATCTAACTACAGCCCCAAAAAATACCATTGGCCATACTGAGCCTAGCTACATTGCTAACAGGAGTGACAGCGCGTCTGACTGCGTCTGACTGACTGGGAGGTCACGCAAAGCTCAGAGAGGTACGGAGCAGCTCGTCTCAATTCAGATAAGAGCATATTTCATTATGGAAATACGGTGGACTGTTCCTTTAAATAGTGGTATTTCATAAGAATGTAGACATATCATTCTCACTGGAGTTGTAAACATGAACAGTCAGAGTTGGTGGATAACACAGTGGCTCACAAAAAGTTACTCCTTCCAGAAGTAGAGTTTAAACAAAGTTCAACAATTTTTTTTACTAGTCTGTAGTTTAAAAAAAAACCCTGCAAAAATCAGTTTTGGACCAATTTTGGCTTCATGCTGCTTTTAATCCATATAAAGCAACTTGTCCCTTTCAGATCCACTACACAGCTTCTTTATTTTGAAATAGCCATGGATTATTGCACATTTTTGAATCATAGCTTAACGACCTGTACCACCAAGAACAAGCCACTCAATCACACTGCATTCAGTGACTTTTTATCCCCCAAATGTGCATTTCTTGTATTGTAATACATTGTGAACAGATCTGACACACCCTCTGTGTAAATTTGCTTTGACTTTGTATATCAGGAAACACTGAGTCTTTCTTTAATCATGGAATTTAGATACACAGATTTTATAGTACAATAAATGGATGGATTAATCCAGACACTCAGTCAATCCTGTATGATTTCATCAAATACCGTTTAGATTGAATTGCATTGAAAACCCTTTTAAAACACAGCATATTCTTAACTAGTAGACATATAATAGTCCCTGAGGACTCAAGCTTGATTTATAGGAGATGGCCACGAATTAATTTTGATTCTTATACCATTTATAGTGCTGCTATAAAACTGATCATGTTTCCTGAGGATCATCTTGTTCTTGAGTTGATCTATATAAGAACGATGAACGTTGGCGTCACGTAAATTCAAACCTACTTGCACCAGAGTGGGTTTAAGACATTCTTTCCTTCATCGTATGTTACTGACAGTTGCTTTGAAGCATTCAATGTCATACCATGAGTTATACCAGGCACCATATATTGCACTGTAGATACAGTACATGTATGCCTATGGATTTAAATTATTACATGCATACAATACAAATTAACTTCAAATTTATTCTTTAGGTTAATTTACATTAGGTGATAACATTTCACTGTTGAGTCGTTCTTGATATACAGATAGGTGCTTTTGTTTTCTGACAGGCTACATAAAATCCATAACCTGGGTTTTTTAAATATTTATAATATTTTTAACATTATTGCAGTTTGCAAGATTTGATACAGCAATACATTTGAAGATATTGACCCGAGAATACTGCTGTCACGTCTCACAAGACTAGATCAAAACCACTGGATCCTTTCCACACAAAAAAACAAAAATGATCATCACATGGTGCACATGTTTTGGTTTGTTCGTAAATGACTCCATATTCGAGAACAAAAGAAGCTAAAAATATTTTCTTCTATTTTATTCTCTGCTCATAAATGTTAGTCCTTTTCAGATTTCTTCATTTTTTCCCCTCCAAAAAACCTGTTCTTTTCTTTTAAGATACATTAAAATAAATTCTTAATTAATTTCTTAATTTGTAAATTAAAAGTGTTGTGAGGAATAATCAGTGAAATATGTATGTGTGTGTGTGTTATTTACCAGCTGGGAGGTCCGTACCATGGAATACCGTGACCGAGGTCTTGAAAGTACTGAGCGAGGCCCTCTGGGCTGAGGTCAATATTCAAGGCCGAGGTCACGGTATTTCACCGTACGGACCATCCTTAAACTGGTAAATAATATATTTTTTTCTTTACCAAATTCTAACAGAAAACGAGAGCGGCCGAAAGGGAAAACCGAGCCGAGCCGCCATTTTGAATCCTCATTCACAGCTGTAATGCAAATTGCTTCCTCTTCGGCATACAAGTGCACTTCCATGGCAGGAAAAAAACTACATTTTGCCACCTATGTAGTCCCCTATTTATACAAAATTGAGTCATTCAGGATTCAGCCATGTTTTTGCTCGGCGTTAGCAAGTTACAGGTTTTTAGCTTTCTCCTGAAATGTTTTCTTTTATTTCTTCTTCCTCAGGGTAGTAAAACTCGCTTTCACTGTTGTTATCACTATCCATGATGTAAAATTAATACTATTCTCCTGAGAAATGCTGGCAAAAATTTATAAGATTTTTGATAATCTTATAAATAAATCTTATAAAAAAGATAAATGTTGACAAAAATTGCTACTATGTTTGTTGTTGTGAACGAGCAAGTCGCCAGAGGTCCGTAACCAGGGTCCATAACTGGGGTCCGTACCATAGGATACGGACCCGCTCGCCAGCTGGTCAGAGCACAGGATTTGATGGAAACCGCACCGCGAAAAAATAATTAAGGATTATTTGTATTTTCCCATTAATGGCTCCCAACATGTAATCTTCATTTTACTATATTTTCAGTATTATGAGATTTTTTTTTCCTTTCTTTTTCCACATTACCAGGTGCTGAAACATATATAAATGAGATTTATTGTTGTCAGTGACTGTATAAAAGGGTGGAGGTTATAACAGGGAGTCAAAAGTGTCTCTGAGGCCCTCTAGTGGCTGGCTGAAGTACAATTTTTAACCCCACTCGTTCCCATGTTAGTGAACGGGACAGGTGGGAAACAACCATTTTAAATTAAGTTATTTCCCTTTTCAAATTATTTTCAGGAATAGTGTCCTGTAGTTCTGTCGTATTTGCCACTCTGAATTAGCCAATGCTCCATCTTAAGTTGCATTTCAGGTGTCTCGCAGTCGCAGCATGCACACTCGCATACTGTATTGATCACCAGTAAAGGTGGGTGAGAGGCAGATCCACTGTCCACCAGTGGCGGCTCCTGAATTTTTTTTCAGGGGGGGCAATTTTCCCCCGTTTTCCCCCGTTATGTCTACACGGGGGCGGCACGGTGGTGTAGTGGTTAGCGCTGTCGCCTCACAGCAAGAAGGTCCTGGGTTCGAGCCCCGGGGCCGGCGAGGGCCTTTCTGTGCGGAGTTTGCATGTTCTCCCCGTGTCCGCGTGGGTTTCCTCCGGGTGCTCCGGTTTCCCCCACAGTCCAAAGACATGCAGGTTAGGTTAACTGGTGACTCTAAATTGACCGTAGGTGTGAATGTGAGTGTGAATGGTTGTCTGTGTCTATGTGTCAGCCCTGTGATGACCTGGCGACTTGTCCAGGGTGTACCCCGCCTTTCGCCCGTAGTCAGCTGGGATAGGCTCCAGCTTGCCTGCGACCCTGTAGAAGGATAAAGCGGCTAGAGATAATGTGATGTGTGTGTGTGTCTACACGGACCATAAATGTCCACAGGACTGAAGTAAATTGACCTAGGTAGCAAGTCAACTGTTCTACAGAATGTTCTGTAAATAGATTTTGTACTTCAAACTCCATGACCAGCAAGAATTTTACAGATTGTGCAACTGAAGGACAAACAGGAAAGTGCACTTACTGTAACAAAACATTGTAAATAGTTGGCTAACATAACAATAGCAGTTGAATAAATAGATGAGTGGATCTTTAGATCTGGCAATTGCTGGTATTTACCAAGGATATTACCAAAGTGCTAACTCTCAGAGCAAAGTGTGGCAAATATAAAAATGCACATTGAAAACATCAAAAGTGAACGGATTCTGTGACTGTGTGTGTGTGTGTGTGTGAGTCACGAAGTCAACCAAACCCAGAAAACACCACGGTGACTGGAGCCCTCAGTTTCGTCTTTGCCTCGTAGAGCTAACTCGAACACTCCACAAAATTTCACGCATTGGATGAGCCGGTTTAATATGTGCCTGTTCTTGCTCACCTCATCGTTGTGGCGGCGAACTGCTAGCCTGTAGCCCTCATCCGGCTGTGTAGCGATGTTCACTCTCCCAAAAGTCGAAAATTTCAGGCAGCTGCCCATGTGAATCTTTGATGACTCATGTTTTTTTATTTTCTCCGACAAATGATGCATGTCCGAAACTCCAGTGACCGTCCAAGCAGTGTTGTCCGTGGAGCCACCTCCAGGGTGGAAAAGTAAGCAGGGGGAGCAGAAAACCGCTGAGGCATCCTCGCAGCCAGCTCGCCAGGATTTGCGCTGGGACCATGTTGAAGTAAAACCTCAAGTATATGATTCCCCTCCCCCCCCTTGTCGAAATTTGTTTTATGTTTAGATTTGGTCGAGGGGGGTCCAGCTTGTTTTGTTGCCAATTTAGCTCGATTTGATCGCTGACTAAATGGAACTTCTTTTAAGGACCACACTGAATTGCTTTCCGCATCCATCTCACCTCAGAGACTGAGCAGATCGAACACAACTTTGCCGCGCTTCTCAGTGACGTAAGCACGTTAGGGCAAGCCCCCCCGGAACCCATAGAGATTGCATTGAAGTGTCAGTCAGGAGAAAAAAAATATATTAACATGGGACTCTATCAGTGAACTCTTGGGCAATTTTCAGCTTGACTGAAATCGCCCCAAAAGGGGCGGTACTCTAGAAGCAAGACCACCCTGATTGGACAATGATACCCAGAGACAGATTAAAATGGCCTAGAGCAGCGCTGGTGAAAGTTTGTTTAAAAAAAAATAAAATAAACGTTTTTTTTTCGTTTTGGCAGTGCGTCGCCCAATCGCCCTTATGCACCAACCGCCCTTGCTATCCACCCAGCCTTATCTACTGTGCATTCTCTGACTCCAGTTTTCATAAGATGGTGACTCCCATTTTGACCCAAAAAAGTAAAATGCACAATGGGAATTACATTATATTACATCGCTGGCATTTATTAGATGCTCTTATCCAGAGCGACATACAACATACCCAGAGCAGCCTGGAGAGCAGCTGGGGGTTAGATGCCTTGCTCAAGGGCTCTTCAGCCATTCCTGCTGGTCCAGGGAATCGATCCAGCAACATTTTGGTCCCAAAGTTGTGTCTCTAACCTTTTAAAAAAAGAACTGAAGGCAAATTTTTTTATGATCAAAATTCTATTTCTCATTTTATTAAATATAGGAATGCATTTTTGATCGCTATTTTGTCACTGCTATAGCAAGTTATGAGTGTTTGAAATATGCTCTGTAATATATCAGTCCATATGTCAAAGCGATGGCCGTAAACGAGATTCGTTGAGACCTGTGCGAGACATCGTAGGACGGAAGTAAAACGTACAGCGGAAATCAAAGTGACCAACGTCTGCCAACATCATCAAAAGACGCGCACGCCCTCTTTCGAATGCTGATGTAATCAAGCCAGAAGTTTTGTTAGTTTTGATAGCAATCAGGAAAGTTTGAAAAAAGTAGGCAGTAATCGTCATTTAAACTCGTTTTTGTGCAATATTTCGTTTGGAAAACGGTTTTCAAAATGGCAGCACTGACACCTGGCTGACACTTCACGTTTCGAAGTCTCGCACAAGTCTCGTGAAGATCACGCGGATAAGCGACGCCTGCCATGGACCAAACGAACTAAATTCAACATGGCTAAAAACCGAGTAGGCCGATAAGTATAATATTTAATTGCGATTAGTTGCCAATGCGAGTCACGATATAAGGTTACTAAAACCCAAAACGTAATTGAATAACACGTTAATTAAGAAATAAAGCAAGTTTAAAAATGACTTCAGTTCTCCTTTAAGCCATGGTTACCCCCATGGCAGCATGGTGTCCGCTCGTTAGCTTGCCACTAACATGGCATTGCCACTAGAGAGTATTGCATGTGTATAGCTGAGATTGAGTCTATTCTGTTCTATTCTTCCCTCCGAGTCCCTTTACAACCTTGCTCCAATTAATTCCATTCTGCCTTGTTTTATCCCATCTCATCTCATCCTGTTACATTCCATTCTAAAATGTACATTTGAGCATATACTGTATACACAGCATGATGTTAGCAGAAATCGAACCACCGCACTACAACACAAAAACATGTGCCAACTTCAAAGCATGGTAGAAGGGGCATAATGATAGCTGCCCTATACCACCTCAGGGTTCAGACATCTTGCACTCATCGAGGAAGCAGTGATTATCAAGCAGTTTCAGGTAATTACACAGCGCAGCGTCGTCAAGTATACGATCTAGAACTCCATGGTGGTGGCGTCACGCAGTTTGACAGTAATCCAAACACAGGAGCAACTGAACAGAGCGGCTCAAACACCGATGAGTCCTGACCTCAGTCTTGTGATGTGATGCAGACCATTCAAGCAAGACATCCTGAATTTCTGCATCAAGTGAAACATCTTTGTACAGAGGGACAGGCTATGAGACCTCAGATTTAATCAGAAGTCACACAGGGTGTTTGATGGAGGTTATTACCATAAAACGAGATTTCCATAGTCACTCGGTGTGTCTTCAGATGCCATATATTTACTGATCCCCCTCCCCCGTACAGATGTTGCGCTGTTGAACATTGTAACGTTGTACATTGTAAAGTTTTTTTCTTCCAGAAAGAATCTTGGAGAAAGTACTGGGACAGATGTATTTAAAGGTTCATTCAAGCTTTTTCTTTCTTCCACTCTTAGTAGTTTTATGTGCTCTGCAGTCAAAGACTGAATTCACAGACAAAAACATTATATACATAAACTTTTTCGACAAAATGTTGTTTTGTGAAATGTTAATAAAAAGTTAAAGTCCTTCCCGCACCATGTGGCGCCGATCTCCGTAGCCCTCGGCCTCTCACATAGCTAGGGTTACAGTGGGGGGCTAGTCCTCTGGTAACCACGAGAGTTTAACTCCCCACTCGCATCTGTATTGCAGCGTGCCTTGCCAGATTTTAGTAGGTACCATTTTTATGATGGTCTTTGGTATGACCCGACCATGAATAGAACTCCCGATCTCCCGATCGAGAGGCGGACACACTACCACTAGGCCACTAGTCGGTCTGAAATGTTAATAAGTATATGATTAATATTGTACTCTTAACTTCCTCTCTGAGCAGTTGAACTATGAAATACACCATATTATTATATGGCACGAGCTCATCTCATCTCATCTCCTCTCATTATCTGTAGCCGCTTTATCCTGTTCTACAGGGTCGCAGGCAAGCTGGAGCCTATCCCAGCTGACTACGGGCGAAAGGCGGGGTACACCCTGGACAAGTCGCCAGGTCGTCACAGGGCTGACACATAGACACAGACAACCATTCACACTCACATTCACACCTACGGTCAATTTAGAGTCACCAGTTAACCTAACCTGCATGTCTTTGGACTGTGGGGGAAACCGGAGCACCCGGAGGAAACCCACGCGGACACGGGGAGAACATGCAAACTCCACACAGAAAGGCCCTCGCCGGCCACGGGGCTCAAACCCGGACCTTCTTGCTGTGAGGCGACAGCGCTAACCACTACACCACCGTGCCGCCCCATGGCACGAGCTACTTCAGGTAAAATCGTGCGCCCTCATTGGTTCCTTGCTGGGTAGAATTTTCCTGTAATGCCCATAGGCGATTCTTTCCAAGGCACCGGCTTTCAACATTGCAAAAGACAAACAAAAACAAAACCCCCAAAAAAGATTAATTGGAAATCAAAAACGGCCAAAAGACAAACAAGAGTCACCGAGTTATTCAAGAAATGAGCAATGAATGGTTAAATACTGATCTCTAGTGTGGGTTAGCTAGCTAATTCTTGTGAGCAATGTTAAAGGATACATTGAATGAAATCATGGGAAGCATGATGTTTATCTAAAAACTTGAATGAACAAATTAGCCAGTGACAGTTAAAGTTCATTTTAAATTAATGTTTCTATTCATGGTTGCATGCTCGTTCCTAGCAAAATACTGTTTGTTTGCATTTTTTGCTTTATAGTTTTTATTTATCTCAAATTTAAGGAATCTATATAGAGTAATTATCGACAGTCCGTAATTATCGACACCTTTTCAGATTTACCAATAAAAAGCAATTTTACAAAGGTGAGTTTCAGTTACAAGTTATTATCGGTTAATTAATCAACCGGAAGACCCGCCTCGCCCTTTGATCTTGTCATCTGATGGCACAGCTCGTTACCTGAGATGGAATTTTTTTCAGCACAGTGAGCAATTTGAGAAAAACCCGGACGTGATCATCGCAGGTAAGCATGGTGGAAAGACCATGGACATGTTTTTACTTCTCAAATTCACTGATATTTCATGATCTCCTTGTCGAAACCTACTTTATTTCTTACTCTTTCATTTGACAGTCGCCATTTTGTATCTAAATGCGCGTTTGAGAAGTCACGTGATGTTTCGATAATAGTGATCACTTTCACCAGTGTCCACCATTATCGACACCGTGTGGAATTAAGTAACATTTACGACTGTTATGGATCGATCTGTGTGTAACATTGTTGAACTAGACAAAGTACTTAATAAATAAATAAATAAAAGTGCTGTGATATATATATATATATATATATATATATATATATATATATATATATATATATATATTTTTTTTTTTTTTTTTTTCTGATTCATAACAGAATGGAATGCTTATAGAGTATTTGGAATCCAATTGCAATAAATAGAATTAGACCAGAATTAAATTCCTAGCATATAAAAAATTACATGCTTGAAATATTCAGATTTTTCTATTCCATTCAGAAAATATTTTTTTGCAGTTTGTTGTAAATACAGTGGGGCAAAAAAGTATTTAGTCAGCCACCAATTGTGCAAGTTCTCCCACTTAAAAAGATGAGAGAGGCCTGTAATTTTCATCATAGGTACACTTCAACTATGAGAGACAGAATGGGGGGAAAGAATCCAGGAAATCACATTGTAGGATTTTTAATGAATTAATTGGTAAATTCCTCGGTAAAATAAGTATTTGGTCACCTACAAACAAGCAAGATTTCTGGCTCTCACAGACCTGTAACAACTTCTTTAAGGCAGCTGGGCCATAGAAAGTTCACGCTGCACGCTGCATGCTGCACGCTACACGCTGCACGTTCACGTGAAGAACCGGACCCTGGGCCATTAAACTTCATGCTTGGATGTTCACGTGTTGCGTCTGTTCTACTTTGACCGAGTAACCAACAATATGGACTCTTCGGATGACGACGATTGCCTCATTCTGCTTTTACTGAGACAGAGGAAGAGAAAAAGGAACAGAATTTGGAGCCGAGAACACTTCCTTCTGAGAGAAACCCGTGGTGAATTTCACCGAACATTCTATAATCTGCTTGACAATCCCGATGAAGAACTATTTTTCAATTATACCATTCAATTATATTTTTTCTGAAGTTTTCCCCTGAAAGCATAGAGTTATCTCCCTAGACCCGTTCTGATTGGCTGGCGCGGCGGTGACCGCATGCATTGACTGGAATTTCCATCTTCACGCCTAGAAAAAAGTGTGCATGTTCATTTCTCGCTTCACGCGTGAAGTGTGCAGCGTGCAACGTGAACGCCGTTCTATGGCCCAGAGCAAGTCATGCTACGTTTGTCCACTTTTCTTTACACGCGTGTAGCGTGCAGCATGCAGCGTGCAGCGTGAACCTTCTATGGCCCAGCTGCCTAAGAGGCTCCTCTGTCCTCCACTCGTTACCTGTATTAATGGCACCTGTTTGAACTCGTTATCAGTATAAAAGACACCTGTCCACAACCTCAAACAGTCACACTCCAAACTCCACTATGGCCAAGACCAAAGAGCTGTCAAAGGACACCAGAAACAAAATTGTAGACCTGCACCAGGCTGGGAAGACTGAATCTGCAATAGGTAAGCAGCTTGGTGTGAAGAAATCAACTGTGGGAGCAATTATTAGAAAATGGAAGACATACAAGACCACTGATAATCTCCCTCGATCTGGGGCTCCACGCAAGATCTCACCCCGTGGGGTCAAAATGATCATAAGAACGGTGAGCAAAAATCCCAGAACCACACGGGGGGACCTAGTGAATGACCTGCAGAGAGCTGGGACCAAAGTAACAAAGGCTACCATCAGTAACACACTACGCCGCCAGGGACTCAAATCCTGCAGTGCCAGATGTGTCCCCCTGCTTAAGCCAGTACATGTCCAGGCCCGTCTGAAGTTTGCTAGAGAGCATTTGGATGATCCAGAAGAGGACTGGGAGGATGTCATATGGTCAGATGAAACCAAAATAGAACTTTTTGGTAAAAACTCAACTTGTCGTGTTTGGAGGAGAAAGAATGCTGAGTTGCATCCAAAGAACACCATACCTACTGTGAAGCATGGGGGTGGAAACATCATGCTTTGGGGCTGTTTTTCTGCAAAGAGCCCAGGACGACTGATCCGTGTAAAGGAAAGAATGAATGGGGCCATGTATCGTGAGATTTTGAGTGAAAACCTCCTTCCATCAGCAAGGGCACTGAAGATGAAACGTGGCTGGGTCTTTCAGCATGACAATGATCCCATACACACCGCCTGGGCAACGAAGGAGTGGCTTTGTAAGAAGCATTTCAAGGTCCTGGAGTGGCCTAGCCAGTCTCCAGATCTCAACCCCATAGAAAATCTTTGGAGGGAGTTGAAAGTCCGTGTTGCCCAGTGACAGCCCCAAAACATCACTGCTCTAGAGGAGATCTGCATGGAGGAATGGGCCAAAATACCAGCAATAGTGTGTGAAAACCTTGTGAAGACTTACAGAAAACGTTTGACCTCTGTCATTGCCAACAAAGGGTATATAACAGAGTATTGAGATGAATTTTTGTTATTGACCAAATACTTATTTTCCACCATAATTTGCAAATAAATTCTTTAAAAATCAGACAATGTGATTTTCTGGATTTTTTTTTCCTCATTTTGTCTCTCATAGTTGAAGTGTACCTATGATGAAAATTACAGGCCTCTCATCTTTTTAAGTGGGAGAACTTGCACAACTGGTGACTGACTAAATACTTTTTTGCCCCACTGTATCTACCACATATTACAAGATCAGTAGACATTTTATATTTTGGTTCGAGGAATGACATGCGACTTTTGACCTGGATTGTCATGTGGTTACAATGCCGATTGCCTGCTGACATTTATTAGTAAACTACAAAACTAGAAGTTAATACAAAACACCAATGAATGATTAACAAAATGTAATCTATGAAAATACTTGTAAAGGGGGTAGAAAGTGGAACAAAGAGATTTTCTGGCACGGGTTAAACATTATCAGTTCATTTGTTTACAAACATTAGAATTACGTCCTTATTTACATAAGCACCGACATCGATATACTTATCCATCCATTATCTGTAGCCGCTTATCCTGTGCAGGGTCATGGGCAAGCTGGAGCCTATCCCAGCTGACTATGGGTGAGAGGCGGGGTACACCCTGGACAAGTCACCAGGTCATCGCAGGGCTAACACATAGACACAGACAACCATTCACACTCACATTCACACCTACGGTCAATTTAGAGTCACCAGTTAACCTAACCTGCATGTCTTTGGACTGTGGGGGAAACCGGAGCACACCCACGCGGACACGGGGAGAACATGCAAACTCCGCACAGAAAGGCCCTCACCAGCCGCTGGGCCCGAACCCAGAACCTTCTTGCTGTGAGGCGTCACTGCTAACCACTACACCACCATGCCACCTCGATATATTTATATAAAAGATATTTTGTACTAAATATAAGTCTATGTAAACCAAATTTTAAATAAAAACGGTGTTTTGTTAACTTAATACCACATACTGATTTTTTTTTTTTTTTTAATCATCTGGATGTTGATAATTGTGGAACGGTGTCGATAACTGTGGACAAAGATGTCAATACTTGTGGAACGGTGTCACATGATCTGATACGCTAAGTAATCAGGAATCAACTCATTTTTTTTCCCACTGGAAGTTTGAGTGACTGTTCATGCACAATTTACGTATTGAAAGTCTTTTTCTACTTTTGCAATGGCCAAAGATCATTAAGGTGTCAGTAACTGTAGCCGCTGCTATCTATCTATCTAGATAGATAGATAGATAGATAGATAGATAGATAGAGTTCCCCCCCCCCCCCCCCCCCCCCAAGTGAAAATTTGAAATTAGGCAGACATATTTTGTTGTCTTGGATTTAAGGCTTGTGTAAACACTGTCCTTGTGCAATCAGTTTCAGGCTTGTGCAATCCATGATTGGAAACTGACCCTGAATGTTGACATTTAATGAGTTCTGCTTCATCAAAGAATAGTCTGTATTGTCAGAAGTGGCATTTGGCCAAATTGGCTTTGGATATCAGAGAGAACATTTCCTATTTGGAACCATGATATACTTGTTGTAGCATGCACATCTTTTAAATGCTGTACAGATGGCTGTAATAACATGTTGCGGTCCATTTTGTTTCTGTTAGACAAAACAGTATTTCAGCAACCATAGTAACATCCTGAAAACACCTGTAGTTATTAGTGCCTTATGGTTTGCTGTTGGTCTCAGTTGCGTGTTTCCAGCTCCGTTTCCATTGTGTCTGTTTCTGTTTGTTTCTCATTCTTTTATTCATTCTTAAAGTAAAACAAGTGTACAAAAAACACTTGAAGGAGATTACGAGTAGCGCCTCAAAGCTGGCACTCAGACAAGGGCAGACCTGTTGTAGAATTTATGTAAATAGCACTGTCTGACTATTTGGCACCAATCATGCCACTGGGAAACCTTAAAACTATAATAACATTGCAGTTCATCTTATTAAAAAAATGAAGAGAGGCAGCTGTGACTGGTATAATGACCCCCACCACTCCTGCATGTATTCCATGCCAGGTGACATCATGTTTTTGCGAGGTTGTTAAACACATTTGGACTGTTCACAGTGAACCTGTTTCTGCTGGCACACACTTGGGCATGTTGACCTGTGTGCACCTCTTGTATCCTAACAGTAGCCCATCATTGACATTTATGACCACAAATAAATAAATAGAAGTGGTCAGACAAGCCATTCATATTTATTTTTAGTGGATTCATATACTCAACCACAATGTGTGAAGCTGCATGTTGACTTAGAGTAATAGGATAACACGAAGCTGTACATTTAAGTCTAAAAAGCTGAATATTCTTCAAAAGCATCACATCAAATCAGCATGGATATCAGCCACACTGGACTATTTATATAGAGTCAGAAGTTTGGACACGCCTTCTAATTCAATGTTTTTTTCTTTATTTTTATTAATTAAAAGATGCTTCATGTCTTAAAGTAATGATGGATGTCGTTTCTCTTTACTTAGAGGCTGTCCACACGGCAACGGATTCAGGTGAATCTGATAAAATTGTTTATCGTTTCGGCCTGGCGTCCACACGGCACCAGCGTTTTGGGTGCCCCAAAACGAGAACGGGTTCCAGAGTGGAAAAATCTGGCAACGGCGTCGTTGCGAAGTCGTCTGGATGAGTAGAACGGATTTGCTTAGGATGACGTCACAACCACATGACTAGAACAAGCAGCACTCTCGCTGTTTTGTATGAACCACTGCATTGCATTCACTTTTGTATACAGCTTTTCTTTTAAATAAACAAGTAACTGAACCATTTCTTGAATTTCTTTTTTTTATTGGATAAGACTGCTTTTCAAAATGTTCACACACAATATAAAAAGTTATATAAATTATATAAAAATGCTTTTCAAAATGTTCACACACAATAAGAAAATTAAGTTATATAAAACTCTGCACACCAATAAAACTAATTTGTACACACAGAAGGCACGATTTCCTCGCGTAGTCGCAGCCATCTTGTTGTTGTTGTGTGTTTGTTCCTGTGAGTGCTTCACGCCGGGTAGAAGAAGGGGTTTAAGCGCATGCGTCCTACTTCTTCTATTGTTCTGGTGTCTCCGATGGGACCGTCTTACAGCACACGTAGAGGTGTGGCATGTGTATTGCATCGTTTTCAGCAAGCGTTGCGTTGCCATATGTACCTGATATTTTACTGATCCGTTGCCCATGTGGACACAATATTTTTTTTAATAAAATCTCGTTGCCGTTGTCGTGTGGATGTAGCCTTAGTTGAGCGGTTCTTGGCGTAGTATGGATTACTACAGCTGTGGAACAGGGTTATTGACTGACTATTTTTATTATTTACTGTTTGATCTCAAACCAGGCGGCACGGTGGTGTAGTGGTTAGCGCTGTCGCCTCACAGCAAGAAGGTCCGGGTTTGAGCCCCGTGGCCGGCGAGGGTCTTTGTGTGTGGAGTTTGCATGTTCTCCCCGTGTCCGCGTGGGTTTCCTCCGGGTGCTCCGGTTTCCCCCACAGTCCAAAGACATGCAGGTTAGGTTAACTGGCGACTCTAAATTGACCGTAGGTGTGAATGTGAGTGTGAATGGTTGTCTGTGTCTATGTGTCAGCCCTGTGATGACCTGGCGACTTGTCCAGGGTGTACCCCACCTTTCGCCCGTAGTCAGCTGGGATAGGCTCCAGCTTGCCTGCGACCATGTAGAACAGGATAAAGCGGCTAGAGATAATGAGATGAGATGAGATCTCAAACCAATGAAGAAGGCAAGAAATTGCACTAATTAACTTTTGACGAGGCACAACACACCTGTTAATTGAAAAGCATTCCAAGTGACTGCCTCATGAAGCTGGTTAAGATAATGCCAATAATGTGCATCAAGGTGGCGACTTTTTTGAATAATCTAAAATATGCAACTTATTTTGTTGTTTAACCTTTTTTGTTTACCACGTACTGTAATTCCATGTTATTTCACTTTTGATGTCTTCAGTATTGTTCTACAATGTAGAAAGTAGTCAAAAGACAGAAAAATATCCTATGAATGAGTAGGGGTGTGTAAACCTTTGACTGGTACTCGACACTGTAAAAAATGTAACTTGCAAAATTGTTGAGTGAAAAAAGGATTCTAAGTTGAATGAACAAATTTCCCTTCTAATTGTTCAAGTAACTAAAAAAAAATAGTTGAGACGCCTTTCCTTCGCCACAAGTTCATAGGAACTGGAAAATTAAGTTAAGTGAACTTATATATCCAAGTGCTGATTGACGCCCCTTAACCAATGCCACTGCGCATGCGCACTTCACAAGTTCGAAAGTTTCAACGGTCGGGTGGAGTGAGAAGTCCGTGGAAACTGACACGAGACGTTGTATAGGAGTCTAGACTAAGCTTTCCTCAACAGAGGCCAGGGAATTCCCTCCTTGTATGTCGGTATTTGTTTCTGTTTGTGTAATAATAGGCAAAGTGAAGTAGAACTTAAGTGTTGAGAGGTTTGTGTTAACTAAAAAATGTAATGCACACTAAATCATTGTAAAAAAAAAATAGTCAAGCCAACTTAAAAATGTAACGCAACCTGATGCCAAAGGATTTTGAGTAAACTCAACTTGGAACCATGATGTGCCAACTTGCTCTTCTAAGTTAATTGGCATTATTATTTCAATTTATTTCAACTAAACAATTTGTTGGACTGAACTTCTAAAGGCAAGTCAAGTCAACTCAACATAAAATACTCTTCTATGTGAACTTAAAAGAACATTTTGGGGCGTCGTGGCTCAGGTGGATAAGGCGCCATACCATAAATCCGGGGACCTGCATTTGTTTCTGACCTAAGGTCATTTCCCAATCCCTTCCTGTCTCTCTCCTGCTCATTTCCTGTCTCTACATTGTCCTATCCAATAAAGGTGGAAAAGGCCCAAAAAAAAATCTTAAAAAGAATAATTTAGGATAACTTAATGTTTTTTGTGCCAACTTGCTTTTCCAAGTTAATTGAACTTGGAAATAAACTGAACTTGCTAAATAAAGTAAGGTCAACATAAAATACTCATCTGTGTCGACTTAAAAGAGCAAGTCAGCACAACTATTTGGCCCGGAGTTGAGTTTACTCAAAATCCTTTGGCAGCAGGTTGCGTTACATTTTTAAGTTGGCTTGACTAATTTTTTTTTTTTTACAGTGTGTATATATACATATACAGTACTCTCTATGTAGTATATAGCTCTGAAGACTACAGACTTTCACGAATAGACTTTTTTGCATGTATCTCAACCACAGGAAACATTTTCGCATTTTAAAACCTGCCAAAAGGGAAAATGTAGAAATTTGCAGACACTGAAAGCTGGTATCTGATTACAAAGTGAATTGATTAGGCTTGGTTCCATTTCAATGTGGCATGTAGCTCAACAACAGCTTGATCGAAGCAGGGTGTTCATTGCGTGAGGAAGGTTTTTTGACACTTTTTTTTTTGGCAGACTGTTTTTAGCCTGCATGGTAATACTGGCACCTTACCCAGCATGATCTTTGCAGGAAGACCGGCAAGACAAGATTACAAAATTAAATAAAAACTCCATATCCTTTGGTTAAACATATTTATGGTATGTTATAGGCAGAAAAAAAAACATTTTGTACAAAACTTGATGTTTTTCTCGTTTTCTCCTCTCTTTTGCAAGAATTCAACTTAAAAACTAGTGACGCATTGACTCAGAAGAATATGTTCACAAGAATTTGCTTGACTAATAGAATGCTGTTACGTTTACAGCCGCTAAGTGTAGGTTCTGTTACATTTTCAGCATCTCTTTTGTTCACTGATCTGTAGAAAACTGCAGAGTTGGCAATTCTAAATTTGCTTTCTGTTCTTTGCTTTTCTTTCTCACATTGTCTTGCCTGTGAACCATGTTCTTGGTCTGAAATTCCTCAGGTATTGGCCTTTGTCTGGACACGTTGCCCATTTTAAGCTGTTTATTTTACTTACTCCGTATTTGTCTTTAAGACCCTTCTCCATTGCATCCATCATGTTACCAACATTAAGATCAGCTGCCAAAGAGGACAGTTGTTCAACGTGATTGACGTCTAGTTGTTAACCTGTTCAATCCACCCTTCCATTTTCCCATTCAGCCACACAATTACTGTTGGACGAATCATAGCCCATGCTGTAGAAATCATTTTGTGCCATGTTGGTGCACTGATGCCACATTTGAAATGAAGACTCATGGGTCTGTACGCAGCCTTTGTTGTCACATTGAGAGGTACAAGGAAGCAGGTGGTCTGACTGAGGGTGACGAAAACTATGATGGTCATAGACAGCCCTGTTCTATCATGCTTTGTAGGATTATTCACTCCCTTATACAACCCCGATTCCAAAAAAGTTGGGACAAAGTACAAATTGTAAATAAAAACGGAATGCAATGATGTGGAAGTTTCAAAATTCCATATTTTATTCAGAATAGAACACAGATGAGATATCAAATGTTTAAACTGAGAAAATGTATCATTTAAAGAGAAAAATGAGATGATTTTAAATTTCATGACAACAACACATCTCAAAAAAGTTGGGACAAGGCCATGTTTACCACTGTGAGACATCCCCTTTTCTCTTTACAACAGTCTGTAAACGTCTGGGGACTGAGGAGACAAGTTGCTCAAGTTTAGGGATAGGAATGTTAACCCATTCTTGTCTAATGTAGGATTCTAGTTGCTCAACTGTCTTAGGTCTTTTTTGTCGTATCTTCCGTTTTATGATGCGCCAAATGTTTTCTATGGGTGAAAGATCTGGACTGCAGGCTGGCCAGTTCAGTACCCAGACCCTTCTTCTACGCAGCCATGATGCTGTAATTGATGCAGTATGTGGTTTGGCATTGTCATGTTGGAAAATGCAAGGTCTTCCCTGAAAGAGACGTCGTCTGGATGGGAGCATATGTTGCTCTAGAACCTGGATATACCTTTCAGCATTGATGGTGTCTTTCCAGATGTGTAAGCTGCCCATGCCACACGCACTAATGCAACCCTATACCATCAGAGATGCAGGCTTCTGAACTGAGTGCTGATAACAACTTGGGTCGTCCTTCTCCTCTTTAGTCCGAATGACACGGCGTCCCTGATTTCCATAAAGAACTTCAGATTTTGATTCGTCTGACCACAGAACAGTTTTCCACTTTGCCACAGTCCATTTTAAATGAGCCTTGGCCCAGAGAAGACGTCTGCGCTTCTGAATCATGTTTAGATACGGCTTCTTCTTTGAACTATGGAGTTTTAGCTGGCAACGGCGGATGGCACGGTGAATTGTGTTCACAGATAATGTTCTCTGGAAATATTCCTGAGCCCATTTTGTGATTTCCAATACAGAAGCATGCCTGTACGTGATGCAGTGCCGTCTAAGGGCCCGAAGATCACGGACACCCGGTATGGTTTTCCAGCCTTGACCCTTACGCACAGAGATTCTTCCAGATTCTCTGAATCTTTTGATGATATTATGCACTGTAGGTGATGATATGTTCAAACTCCTTGCAATTTTACACTGTCGAAGTCCTTTCTGATATTGCTCCACTATTTGTTGGCGCAGAATTAGGGGGATTGGTGATCCTCTTCCCATCTTTACTTCTGAGAGCCGCTGCCACTCCAAGATGCTCTTTTTATACCCAGTCATGTTAATGACCTATTGCCAATTGACCTAATGAGTTGCAATTTGGTCCTCCAGCTGTTCCTTTTTTGTACCTTTAACTTTTCCAGCCTCTTATTGCCCCTGTCCCAACTTTTTTGAGATGTGTTGCTGTCATGAAATTTCAAATGAGCCAATATTTGGCATGAAATTTCAAAATGTCTCACTTTCGACATTTGATATGTTGTCTATGTTCTATTGTGAATACAATATCAGTTTTTGAGATTTGTAAATTATTGCATTCTGTTTTTATTTACAATTTGTACTTTGTCCCAGCTTTTTTGGAATCGGGGTTGTACTTTTCCACACAATGTGTATTTTTGGAATTTAAATAAACTTTATACAGAGGGCGGCACGGTGGTGTAGTGGTTAGCACTGTCCGTGTCGCAGCAAGAAGGTCCTGGGTTCGATGAGGGCCTTTCTGTGTGGAGTTTGCATGCTCTCCCTGTGTCTGCGTGGGTTTCCACCGGGTGCTCCAGTTTTCCCCACAGTCCAAAGGCATGCAGATTAGGCTAATTGGTGGCTCTAAATTGACCGTAGGTGGGAGTGTGAATGGTTGTGTTTTTGTATCAGCCCTACGATGACCTGGCGACTTGTCCAGGGTGTACCCCGCCCCTCACCCATAGTCAGCTGGGATAGGCTCCAGCTGTCCTGCGACCCTGTAGGACAGGATAAGCGGCTACAGATAATGGATGGAAGGATTCTACAGTGTGTCATTACTCAACACATGTATCCAGTTTTTCTGTGGGATGTTTTAGAGAACTTTTGTCCCAGATTTGATTTGCTCCTCGGTCTTCACGATGCTGTGTGATTAGGTAATATCTGTTCTTTTGCTCCAGGGAGCAAACTTCCAGGAACAGGTGTATTTAAATCGAGGGCACATGACACTATAATTGCACACAGATGGACTCCATTCAACTAATTACAGTATGTAACTTCTGATGGCAGCTGGTGAGCACGGCAGTGGGAGCGAACACTTTTGCAATCTTATTTGTAAATGTAAGATTGCTTAAGCAACCCCCTCCTCCCTGTTTAATTCTGTTTCATATTCCAAGTCCTTAGTTTCCATGTCTTCCTTTTTTTTTTGTGCTATTTGTTGTTGAAGGTATCTAGCTAGCTAGCTAAATAGCCTGTGTCATACTAAAGCCTGTCATTAAGCTGCATAAAGAGAGAGGATATAACCTGTTTGGATTCATACACACACTCATCCTACAATCAGACTGCAATTACTGTCACGCTAGGTGAGATTGTGTCATTCATAAGTCAATACTGTAGCGTCTGCTGCATGTCCGTACAAAATGCTACGTGGTAAAGGAAACATTGCCGCAGGCTCTTGTTCAAATTTGCTGAATAAGTTGTCATCTTGCAGATTTAATTGTACTAGTCAGAGAGTATTGCGTCTAATTAAATTATCCTTTTATGTATGATTTTACACAGACAGGAATGTGTTATTTCAGTAATTAACACCAAGCATAACATTTCTAGTCTAGTTCTCTTTCAGACATGATGTAATGCCATTCGGACAGAGAGACGTGAAAGACGAGGGCTGTAAATGGTTCGTATGTTTTACATCTAGATGACGCAGTGCCAATCAGAAAAAGAGCTAGCTGCATGTTTCTCCCATGTAGATTAGTCTTCCCATATGCAAACACTTATTTGCTCTCTAGACAGAAGGTCAGGTTTGCCACAGCATACAAGCCAGGGTAAAACAAGGTAAACTCCATAAAAACTTAAAAGTGCTTTTATAAGGTTTGAGACAGCCTTGTCAGAGCAGTTACGATGTTGCCATGTCCTTTGAGTGGCTTCTTGCATGACGAGACTGACCCTAATGAGCATTGGGGGCAACTTTTGAAGGCAAAGCAGAGTTCTGGGATTTAACTGGTTTTCAGTCATCTGAAACTTTCCAAAGCAAACAGAGCTTTACTGCTCAGGCAAGGCAGCTGGTATTCATCAGGTTCCATTCCTCAAAGCTGAGCTAACCTTCTGATTAGCATGGCACTACAGGGTTTTGTTTTGTTTTTATTTTATTTTATCCATGGGATAGTAAGGGAGAGCGAGGCAAGCACATGCTAAGAGGTCTCTTAAGTAGGGTATAAAACACAATCGGGTGTGCTGCTAATCAGGACATGACAAGGTGCCATGATTACTTTTTTTTTCAATTAAAGAGTGGCACATCATTCTTTTTATTTGTTTATAGTTGCATGTAATGTTGTGGAATGTCCAGCATATCTCTCTCTCTCTCTCTCTCTCTCTCTCTCTCTCTCTCTCTCTCAAAGCTATCTTTTTCATAACATATCGAGTGTTGAAACTGAGAAATCTCACTGCCTTCTGAAAAACGCATGCTCATTTCTTTGTACCAGCTACACGTTTCAAAAAAGTTAGGATGGGGCAAAAAAAAAAAAGAGAGAAAATAAAACAAATTAGGTTAATTGATAACAGGTTAGTAATATGACTGGGTATAAAAAGAGCATCCCAGAGAGGCTGAGCTCATTTACGATGGACTGAGGTGAAGTAGAAAAGGGTCATATGGTCTGATGAACCAAAATTTGAAATTGTTTGTTTTTGGAAATTGGGGTGACACGGTGGTGTAGTGGTTAGCGCTGTCGCCTCACAGCAAGAAGGTCCGGGTTCGAGCCCCGTGGCTGGCGAAGGCCTTTCTGTGCGGAGTTTGCATGTTCTCCCCGTGTCCGCGTGGGTTTCCCCCACAGTCCAAAGACATGCAGGTTAGGTTAACTGGTGACTCCGTAGGTGTGAATGTAAGTGTGAATGGTTGTCTGTGTCTGTGTCAGCCCTGTGATGACCTGGCGACTTGTCCAGGGTGTACCCCGCCTTTCGCCCGTAGTCAGCTGGGATAGGCTCCAGCTTGCCTGCGACCCTGTAGAACAGGATAAAGCGGCTAGAGATAATGAGATGTTTTTGGAAATCATGGATTTCCAAACTCTGGGCTAAAGAGGAGAGGAACCATTCAGCTCTATCAGAGCACGGTTCAAAATCCAGCATCTGTAATGGTATGGGGGTAAATTAGTGCACATGGCATGGGTAGCTTGCACATCTGGGAAGGCATCATTCATGCTGAATGATACATACAGGTTTTGGAGAAACATGCTGCTATCTAGATTACGTCTTTTTCAGGGAAGGCCTTGCTTATTTCAGCAAGACAATGCCGAACCACATTCTGCATGTATTACAACTGCATGGTTCTGTAGTAAAAGAGTCCAGGTGCTAAACTGGCCTGCTGTTGAAGCTAATAAGACAAAATACGCAGCCCTCTGTCCTGTGTCGCAAAACTTTGCCTCTGATGGTTATAAAGTGCTGACACTGGAGACTCATTCCAAAATATAAAATTAACGTTTCCTCACAAAACAAGGTCATTGCTCAGTCTACAATGGTGTGTCCACCATCCAAGTCCATGTATACAGTAAGTCATTACTATGGAAGTGATGACATTTTAGCACAATATAAACCTTGGGGTGGGGACTGCTATCCAAGCTGCTGTTATAGAAAATGAAACAATAAGAATTGAGCCTTCAACAGTGCTGTGGTATAAACATGTTTTAAATCACAGATAGGATTATATTCTACTGTAGATTTTTTTTTTCTGATACAACTCATCGGCCCGTCAGTCCAGACCCTTGGGTTGAGTGTCATACTGGACTTGTTTGAAGATTGTTTGAAGACAGTGTGCCCTTGGACTCATTTTTCTCGGGAGCTTGTCCTTCAAGAAAGCTGCAACAATGTGGAAGTTATTTCATTTAGAAATGATCAGCTTGACTGGAGCTAGACAAAGGCTTAAGTTTTTACGAAACCTTTTGTAACTTTTGTCCAATCTTGTGAGCTTCAGCAGAGTTTCAATAACGTTGTGATTGAGCCATATGGCATATATTGTATGCTTTTAAACATATTGCAACATTTATCTGAGCAGGAGGTTAAAAAAGCAACCTGCACGTGAAATAATTGAAATTCCTGTCTTCAGTTACATTATTCTGCATAGATTCATATACACATTTGATTAATGACCTAATGGAAGCAAATTTTGAGTGGTTTTAGATGTACGTTTGTTCAGCTGTGTTCAGTACAGAGGGTGTTTCCTATCATTTAATCTCACTAATATCATTAACTAGGGTTGCCATGTTTCAGCAACTACAATTTCCAGCCCAACTGCATTTCAAAAACCATACAAAAGACCTGAAACTAACTCCAAAAATTGGGAATTGCGGAAAGGAGACAGATTTTTCTACCTTTTCTCAGCCTTGGTGCACACACACACTATCCTCTCCATAATCCCCCTCTTCTACTTTTTGGCCTTTAATGCATATACAGTATTCTGTATATGGTGTTCATTCAGTTATGTTATACTATAAATTCTAAAGTCAGTCTTTACAATGCACATCAAGTTCATTCTTTACATTACAATGTTCCTTTGATCATGGGCGCCACCAGGGGGGGAAAGGTTAGAACAATTCTAGGGGCCCAGCACTGCCATGGGGCCCTTTAAGGGGCTGATAATATGCTTTTAATGATTTTAATAAGACTTTTGAAATAACAACAATGCAATATTCCATCTGGTAAAATGAGCTAATTGAACAAGGTTGTCTATTTATTGAGTTCTTCAACATATTGTCATTTAACCCTCCCCCTTTTGCAAAATGGTACGGTCCAGTTCTGGTAGAAGCGCGATGCGTTAAATCTGTGTGCTGATCAGTGCAACGCTACTTGCTGCTGTGTCGCGGTGCAGCAGCCAGCCAGCCAGCCGTGGAGTGCGTACAGTCTAT
Source organism: Neoarius graeffei (assembly GCF_027579695.1). NCBI lineage: Eukaryota > Metazoa > Chordata > Actinopteri > Siluriformes > Ariidae > Neoarius > Neoarius graeffei. The sequence goes on from NC_083580.1 coordinate 13,085,066, forward strand.
GATCGCTAAATATGAAGAGTGGCTGTCAAAAACATAAAGAAAGGCAGCTGAAAGCTGAGAGGGACCGGAGAGGCAGGCAACTGGTCACTCAGTTTTTCCCAAAGAACGGTAGCTATCGCTCACATGTGTGTTCAAAATATTAGCGAATGGTAAATGAACAGTATGAACGTGGTTGGATTAGCCTATCAAGAGAACACTTTTACAGTTTGTACAGTGACATTTTTTCCATTTTAATAGCTGAACTGACTTGTGTGATAAACAAGATGAAATATTACGTTATGCTGGTGCTAATAACTAGTTCTAATAACCAGTTTCATAACTAATGGGGTGCCCTAAATATGCACAGATTCAGCCTCAGGGGGACCTCCGCCCTACCAAACCACTGAACCCCCCTTTGGAGAAGGAGGTAAGCAGCAATACAACCCATAAATGCTTTAGGATTGAAGTTTTTAATGAGCGAGCGCCATATACAGTTTGCTAGATTAAAGTGTTGCTAATAACGGACACCAGTCAAGTGTTTGACATGGTTACGTGTGTGGAATGTTCACACGTTCTAAACCATTGGTTTCAAATTGAGGAGCTGGAGAAAGCGCAGCACACACAAAAGAGGGATAGAGCAGTCACATCACACATTTCACTACCAATTGTCCTAGCACAAGAAGGCATGTGGCAAAATCTTGAATTTTCATTTGTGATTGTAAATGCACCAGAATTAGGTGGGGTTTACATTAGACCGTATCAGCAGATCATCAGATTAACGTTTTTAAAACGATTAGTGTGCACACAGCAACACCAATACACGATTCGCGTGCACACAGCAACACCAATGCACGGATACGCTCGGCTCCGCAGGCATCCTGCGCTCCAAATCACTCCGCCCTGAACAGCGAGTGCCCTCTGGAGGGTGCGCACTCCAGCCCTGCGCAGCTCACAGAGCGCGCAAGTGTAGTGCACAAGCAGTGATTCGGGACTGAGCCGCTGTGTGTGTGATCCCAGCGCATATCACTTACCACTTGCAAGTGGAAGGATGGCAAGCCTAAAGACAATCATAACTACACAATGGGCAGTATTTGCATCAGTATTTGCAGTATTTTCATACTTTTATACTCTTTAATGAAAGGTGATACAAGGCGGAAGTCCGCGCCGTTTTTCAGCAGTCGCGTCACATGACCAACGCCAGCGAATCAGGAAGGTGGATGTCACAGTGACGTTGTCCAATGACGACGCCAGCTAGAGCTCAGCACAGCGTATCCGCGTATTCTCAATGTTTACACAGCACCGGAGCTGACACGATCTGGATTGAATACGTGGACGCTGGCGGATTCCCGTTTCCTGGCGTTTCCAGGCGGTTTAATGTAAACGGACAGTGCATCCGCGAAGAAAACAAGACAGATACGGTCTAATGTAAACTTGGCCTTAGTCACTGACCAGTTTTCATCTAGTCCCTGGTAGGTTACTACATAAAATGTAATAACAAAGTCACAAACTCAAGGTCCATGGGCTATCAAAAGTCAAATAATGACAGTGCAATTGTGACGAGTGTGGGCAAAGTTGGGGGGCCCAAAATTCTAATCTTTCATGGGGCCCAAAATTTCTGGCGGCACCCCTGCCTTTGATTGCAGAAAGTCTTCAAAAAATGACACACCCTTCCAAAAGAAACTTCTGCATCTCTGTCTTTTGCCAGATTGCAGAAAAGATAAACCAGGTGTTCTTTAATTGACGTTTGCAGTTTCATGCTTGAAAAGGTAGTGAGAAGCCAATGTTCTGCTCTAGCTGGCTTTCTGTTTCTTCAGCTTTAGTAGTTGTGTTCAGTGCCTAGTGCATTTCAGCACTTTTTTTTTTCCTCCCCCCCCCAAATGCTTGCACACTTTATAACATCTTGCCCCAGAGGTCTGCACGGTGTTAAAGCTGGGTTTCTCATCTTGTGTAGAACATCCAATCTGTGACGACTCAGGTCATATATATGAAGTTGAATGCAACCATAATGTAATGTTGCTTCAAACAATATTGGTCATAAAAACTTGTTGGTTTATTATAAATGCAGATTCCAAGTGAAGGCACTGCAGGGGAGTATACTGGACTAATCACCATTTTCTCCTTTCACTGGCAAAGCATTATGTTTTGTCATCTTTCATGTCAACTTTCACGGTCTTGAGTCCATTGCATGGAGGTACAGTGGAATCTTCAGACCTGTTATAGTCATCCTACATGGCTGTTAAACATGCTAAAGGCACAACATTTAGACACGTGCGCACGCACACTGATTTTTACTGTACCTTTAGCCACTAGAGTTATGGTTAGTAAAGGTATTTTTGAGAAGTGTCATTTTTGATTATCCAAGATTAAAGGATGTAATGATTTCCGTTCATTTAGTTTCCATGAGGAAATGGCCTGGGCAAATTGGTTTTATGAGCCGGACGTTTGGGGAAGGCTGTCCAGATGGTGCATGCCCTGAGTCCTGGTCCTCCCCTGGTGTGTGCTGAAGGAGAGATGAAGCTCAGCTCTGCTTCTCTCCCAGAACCCAGTAAAACGCATCTTGCATCCTCTTACACGCATCTGTTAAATCGCTAACACAGTTTGGCTTCTCAGAAACGCGGAAATAGTTTGTAATTTTACAACGCTTGATTTTTCTCGAAGGGAATTTGCAGACATGTCCATACAATCGTGAAATAATTGGCGGTCATTTTATGACTGTTGAGATGGATAAAAACCCATCTATCTTATGTAAATAAAGATACTAAATTCGTTGTCCGGTGGTCAAGTGGTTATGAGATATGTTGACTTGCATTTATAGTCGAGTTCCCTGTGATGGTAGACATATGTTGTACGAACATTGTATGGACGCAAAAGCCATCAAAAATCAGTTTGATGCATTACTACACTACCGTTCAAAAGTTTGGGGTCACCCAGACAATTTTGTGTTTTCCATGAAAAGTCACACTTTTATTTGCCACCATAAGTTGTAAAATGAATAGAAAATATAGTCAAGACATTTTTCTGGCCATTTTGAGTATTTAATCGACCCCACAAATGTGATGCTCCAGAAACTCAATCTGCTCAAAGGAAGGTCAGTTTTATAGCTTCTCTAAAGAGCAAAACTGTTTTCAGCTGTGCTAACATGATTGTACAAGGGTTTTCTAATCATCCATTAGCCTTCTGAGGCAATGAGCAAACACATTGTACCATTAGAACACTGGAGTGAGAGTTGCTGGAAATGGGCCTCGATACACCTATGGAGATATTGCACCAAAAACCAGACATTTGCAGCTAGAATAGTCATTTACCACATTAGCAATGTATAGAGTGGATTTCTGATTAGTTTAAAGTGATCTTCATTGAAAAGAACAGTGCTTTTCTTTCAAAAATAAGGAAATTTCAAAGTGACCCCAAACTTTTGAACGGTAGTGTATATTCTCTTAAGTATGGAGCTTCGCACGAAGGGAGCTCCACTGTTACAGCTGAGAGGGTGACAATGCACGTTGCTCACGCTTCCCTCTCATAAAAGTACTCTAAACTGGACAGATTTTAGACAGCAGAGTGACGTATAGATATTCTTCAAAGACATCAGCTCTGAGATTACCATGTGATTGCCTCTATTCAGCCCTAGAATAAACCATAGCGTGTTTGACCTAGAGCAATTTCCACCAGCGCAACTTTGTTTTCTTTAGTTGAATATCCTAATAAGCTGGTTCTTTAGGCTTAGGCGTGTGTTGACTGGCTCTCCGTCTATGCAGCTTTACCTGGAGCTGTTTCTTATCGTGAAAGTGCTTAAAGGTTTGCCAGAGAGTTAAAAAAATATTTTTAGAAGGGGTTAAGTTGTTAAAACAAAGGACAATTGTATTTGTAATGCTAAAGATTGACGCATATTTTCTTCTCAAGAAGAGATAAAAATATTTAATACCTCAGCACTACTGAATTTTTTTTCTTTTTTTATCTGTTCAGTCTGAAGGTGTCGTTTAATTTTCTATAGACCCTTTTCACTCACGTGACCTTCGTAAACGCGACCACCATTTTGGACATGAAGAAATAACGGTTTATGGCACAGACCCTTTCGGTTCTCGCTCATCTAGCTGCTACAATGACTGCTTAGACTGCAACAATAATTCCTAACACACATTTAAGTATCCGTCGTAAAGACGTGAAACTCGTCGAGTGACGAGTGTGTTCATTGATAAGCTAACACAATCTAAAAGTAGACATACCATCACACTGCCCTGGCGCTGTGTACAGTTTACCTTCTATGGTTTGTGCACTCACTATTTGCCATTACTTTCTCTAACCCAGTGTTCGAACTATGCCGATATTTTCGGGGGGGTCCCTTTTTTTCCCTGGGGGGGGGTGCTTGCGCTTGTCTCAGAGCGCGGATCTCCAAACACATGAGAAGCCTCTCTTACGCACATATCACGTGGACTCCACACCTCCACACACGCATCGCGTCTGAAGTCATAACTCATCAGGGGAAATCGTGTCCGCATTGGCATGTTCAAAAAACAACCTCGCGTCAACAATGATACCACATGCAAGAAAAAAAAAACAGTCAGGCTACTCAACACATCTGATCCACAGCAGCACCAAAGCATCACTGGAAATCATGTCAACAACCAATCTTCCATTTCAACACGCGTCAACAAACAAATGGCACCACAAACATGAACGAATCGGTCAGGCTACCGATTCCAAACCCACAGCAGACGAATAATTAAATGCATCTTACCTTAAAGCAGAATCGACCACAAAGGAAGTCTGTTGGCACTGTTGGCACACTTCCTTTCTACTAGTTTGTGTCCCCAACGGCAGCAGCAGTTGTTGTCATATCGGTTTATTTTATCTTTGATGTAAACACAACACTTCGGATATGCAAATGCTTCCCGTTACACACGATTGCTATGTCAGTAAACATCATTTTGCCAATATTTTAGAGACCATCCATCTTCTCCGTCGGTCAGCAACTGTCGGGATCCGATAAAATGATAAATCTTGCCTTGTGTGTTGATGGTTACTACATCCAGGTGCACAACAATATAATGGCATGATGGAAGTTTTGCTGAAAGTAAAAACTTTCTTTGATGGCTATATTCCTTTCGATGCTTCGCCGTCGTTCCTCGTTGTTGGCTGTGGTAGACTACTGGTAGTTCATGTCCAAAATGGCAGCCGCATTTGTTGTGACGTCACGTGGGAAGGGTCCATAACAGCACAGTTGTGACAGTCATGCCAACTGTCATTTATGGCCCGGTCACACCGCCCGAACTTTGCTGGAGCGTTCCTTGAACGGTGGGGGGGGGCCGAATTTCGACAACGCTCGTCACCGCGCACAAAATGGGGAAAAAATCGAAAACACGGGCGTTGGCTTAGCGGTGCACCGCTGAAGCCGGCGTTGCTTTAGCGTTGGTTTAGCGGTAGCGAGCGTTGGTATAGCGGTGACGCGAGCGTTGGTATAGCGGCGTTCTGCGCATGCGGGCTTTGGCTCGGCAGGGGTATAAAGTTGGTTTAGCACCAATCATAGCAAGTCTCTCAGCATCCATGGTGATACAGTTTTACTGTAACTTTGAGCAAATTCGATATAGATGAGGTCTGAACTCAACGGCAGCTCGATTCCAAATGAGCTCCTGGTCCATTTCTCCCCGTATTATAGCCAAATTCTGGTCCCGCTCCGACACCTCTATACCAACGCCAAACCAAAGTTCATCGCCGCCATGGATAGCTGCTTCAACGCCCGACACCGTTCCAGCAACCCCGTGTCCGCTCGTAAAACGCTTACAACCGCTCCACCGAAGTTTGTGCAACGTTTAATCGCCGCCCAGGCAACGCTGGCGAAGCAGCGGTGGTCCAGCGTTCAAGATTTCTGCGTTGGCCTAGCGGACCCAAGCGTCCACGAACTTGCGTCTAGCGGTGCCAAACTTTGACTGGGCGTTGGTGGAGCGGGGGTGAACTTTGCCGGGGCGGAAAATTGCCCCCCCTCACCGCTCGCAATATTTTGTGCAGCTCAAAACTTTCGGAGCGGTAGGAGGGCCCCTCGAGAAACATCAGCGGTGGCCGAGCGTATACGGCGTTGCTTTAACGGGGGCCAACTTTTGTTAAACGGTGGTGAACGGTTACGAGCGGTGATGAATTTTTTTCACCGCTCCAGGAACGCTCCAGCAAAGTTCGGGCGGTGTGGCGGGGCCATAAAATCAAAGGTTTACTGAATCCAAGTCTAATAATAAGCAGATTTGTTGGTATTTAACAAAGAAAAATAGTCACTGAATCTGGTTACGCTTTCTCTAATGAAATGTTTATTTAGCATTTATGGAAGGAGTCTCCAGTGTCAGCACTTTGTAATGGTAAGCAATTTTCCACCATGGGAAAGTCTTAAAGACCGAGGACTTCAGGACAGCACTGTGGTGAGGGGAGACAACCACGGATTATAGCTGCTATAACTTAAGTAGTTACAAACTAATTTGACTCTCGTATGTTCAGCAATATTAAACGTAACCATAAATGGATAAAAGGTAAATTCTTTCAAGTTGTACAAATGGAATAAAAAACTTTGAGACATGCTGTTACTGGAAAATATTAAACTTCAGGTTGGAAACAGGAACTCTGCTTTGCATTAGGGTACATCACACCACCCTGTCATTGATTATTTTCCTGTAGCAGCACACCCAGACGTGTTTTATTTCTTACTCATTGCCTTATTAAAGGAGAACTGAAGGCAATTTTTTTATCAAAATTCTATTTCTCATTTTATTAAATATAGGAATGTATTTTTGATCGCTATTTTGTCACTGCTATAGCAAGTTATGAGTGTTTGAAATACGCTATGTAATATATCAGTCCATATGTCAAAGCAATGGCCGTAAACGAGATTCGCTGAGACCTGTGCGAGACATCGTAGGACGGAAGTAAAACGTACAGCGGAAATCAAAGTGGCCAACATCTGCCAACGTTGTCAAAAGACGCGCGCGCCCTCTTTCGAATGCTGACGTAATCAAGCCGGAAGTTTTGTTAGTTTTGATAGCAATCAGGAAAGTTTGGAAAAAAGTAGGCAGTAATCGTCATTTAAACTTGCTTTTGTGCAATATTTCGTTTGGAAAACAGTTTTCAAAATGGCGGCACTGACACCTGGCTGACGCTTCACGTTTCGAAGTCTCGCACAAGTCTCATGAAGATCGTGCGGATAAGCGACGCCTGCCGTGGACCAAACGAACTAAATTCAACTTGGCTAAAAACCAAACAGGCCAATAAGTATAATATTTAATTGCAATTAGTTGCCAATGCGAGTCACGATATACTGTAAGGTTACTAAAACCGAAAATGTAATTGAATAACACGTTAATTAAGAAATAAAGCAAGTTTAAAAATGACTTCAGTTCCCCTTTAACATATAGATTTTTTTTTTTGCAACAATTAAAGAAGTCTATATGTTTGAAGGTATGTTACAAAGAGAGCTACATTGTGAAGCAGTTCTTTCGAAGTATCCCAGTAGTCAAAAAGTAACAGGCATACAGGATGAATCCTTTGTCTCTGATGTGCATGCAGACTCCAGGACCCGATAGAGCCATGTCACACAAACTGTCCATCTCTGCGCCAACTGCTCTTCCAGAGAAATCTTTGGGAATCTATATTGTTCTCTGCAAAGTCGTATTCTTTTCCAGCTCATGTCTTTTACTGTCTGATGGATTTAGTCAGACTTTGCCTCTTCTTCCTTTGCAGGCCCCTAAAGTGAGGAGACATAACTCATAACTCTCACATAGCATTTTCCAGATGAGGAGCACTTAAAAGAAAAGTCTGTTGTGCTAGACCATTCTTCAGCTTGAGGGCTGTTCCAGTGAGACCAGTTTGACCAGATGTATGGGGAAAAGCAATTATTTTCGCATACTGCTGACAAATATCCTAGTTGTTGATAGAAGACAGGAGGTGACAGTAAGAAAGAAATTAAAGAAATCCAGCCTGTGCTGAAAGTCTAATGCATTAATCCTTGGGCTAACTGCCTTCTTTCTTGTCATAAACTCCTTAATTTTGGTCGATAATTGTCTTAGCTGCTAGCTTTACCTAGCCCATTACAGTAACATGATCCTGAGGAGGGAGACTACCACAGTTTCCTCTGAATCAGGAAACTGATGAATTCCAGATGAAGGGGACTCAGAGCGGAAACTGAGCAACTGATAGTTATTTTACTTATCACTGCAAATCAGCCATTTCTTATCAGTGGTGAGGACGGTGTAAAGGGTTGAGTGATTTAAAGGAGAACTGAAGGGAAATTTTTTTATTCTCAAAATTCTATTTATCTCATTTTATTAAATATAGGAATGCATTTTTGATCGCTATTTTGTCACTGCTATAGCAAGTTATGAGTGTTTGAAATATGCTCTGTAATATATCAGTCCATATGTCAAAGCTATGGCCATAAACGAGATTCGTTGAGACCTGTGCGAGACGTCGTAGGACGGAAGTAAAACGTACAGCGGAAATCAAAGTGACCAACATCTGCCAACGCTGTCAAAAGACGCGCACGCCCTCTTTCGAATGCTGACGTAATCAAGCCGGAAGTTTTGTTTGTTTTGATAGCAATCAGGAAAGTTTGAAAACAGTAGGCAGTAATGGTCATTTAAACTTGTTTTTGTGCAATATTTCGTTTGGAAAACGGTTTTCAAAATGGCGGCACTGACACCTGGCTGACGCTTAACGTTTCGAAGTCTCGCACAAGTCTCGTGAAGATCACGCGGATAAGCGACGCCTGCCGTGGACCAAACGAACTAAATTCAACATGGCTAAAAACCGAATAGGCCAATAAGTATGATATTTAATTGCAATTAGTTGCCAATGCGAGCCACGATATAAGGTTACTAAAACCCAAAACGTAATTGAATAACATGTTAATTAAGAAATAAAGCAAGTTTAAAGATGACTTCAGTTCTCCTTTAACTCAAAATCACACTCACTCCAACCTTCATACCAAAGCATGTATGTAGGTGGTAAAAACCTGAACATGTATTCACTCTTAAGTAAAATGTTTTTAGTTTCTTGAAATTTACTTCACTAAAAAGAGATACTATCAAGAACCTGGTTTACAACCCCGATTCCAAAAAAGTTGGGACAAAGTGCAAATTGTAAATAAAAATGGAATGCAATGATGTGGAAGTTTCAAAATTCCATATTTTATTCAGAATAGAACATAGATGACATATCAAATGTTTAAACTGAGAAAATGTATCATTTAAAGAGAAAAATGAGGTGATTTTAAATTTCATGACAACACCACATCTCAAAAAAGTTGGGACAAGGCCATGTTTACCACTGTGAGACATCCCCTTTTCTCTTTACAACAGTCTGTAAACGTCTGGGGACTGAGGAGACAAGTTGCTCAAGTTTAGGGATAGGAATGTTAACCCATTCTTGTCTAATGTAGGCTTCTACTGTAGTTGCTCAACTGTCTTAGGTCTTTTTTGTCGTATCTTCCGTTTTATGATGCGCCAAATGTTTTCTATGGGTGAAAGATCTGGACTGCAGGCTGGCCAGTTCAGTACGCGGACCCTTCTTCTACGCAGCCATGATGCTGTAATTGATGCAGTATGTGGTTTGGCATTGTCATGTTGGAAAATGCAAGGTCTTCCCTGAAAGAGACGTTGTCTGGATGGGAGCATATGTTGCTCTAGAACCTGGATATACCTTTCAGCATTGATGGTGTCTTTCCAGATGTGTAAGCTGCCCATGCCACACGCACTAATGCAACCCCATACCATCAGAGATGCAGGCTTCTGAACTGAGCGCTGATAACTTGGGTCGTCCTTCTCCACTTTAGTCCGAATGACACGCCGTCCCTGATTTCCATAAAGAACTTCAAATTTTGATTTGTCTGACCACAGAACAGTTTTCCACTTTGCCACAGTCCATTTTAAATGAGCCTTGGCCCAGAGAAGACGTCTGCGCTTCTGGATCATGTTTAGATACGGCTTCTTCTTTGAACTATAGAGTTTTAGCTGGCAACGGCGGATGGCATGGTGAATTGTGTTCACAGATAATGTTCTCTGGAAATATTCCTGAGCCCATTTTGTGATTTCCAATACAGAAGCATGCCTGTATGTGATGCAGTGCCGTCTAAGGGCCCGAAGATCACGGGCACCCAGTATGGTTTTCCGGCCTTGACCCTTACGCACAGAGATTCTTCCAGATTCTCTGAATCTTTTGATGATAATATGCACTGTAGATGATGATATGTTCAAACTCTTTGCAATTTTACACTGTCAAACTCCTTTCTGATATTGCTCCACTATTTGTCGGCGCAGAATTAGGGGGATTGGTGATCCTCTTCCCATCTTTACTTCTGAGAGCCGCTGCCACTCCAAGATGCTCTTTTTATACTCAGTCATGTTAATGACCTACAGTGGGGCAAAAAAGTATTTAGTCAGTCAGTCACCAATTGTGCAAGTTCTCCCACTTAAAAAGATGAGAGAGGCCTGTAATTTTCATCATAGGTACACTTCAACTATGAGAGGCAGAATGAGAAAAAAAATCCAGAAAATCACATTGTCTGTCTGATTTTTAAATAATTGATTTGCAAATTATGGTGGAAATAAGTATTTGGTCAATAACAAAAGTTCATCTCAATACTTTGTTATACCTTTGTTGGCAATGACGGAGGTCAAACGTTTTCTGTAAGTCTTCACAAGGTTTTCACACACTGTTGCTGGTATTTTGGCCCATTCCTCCATGCAGATCTCCTCTAGAGCAGTGATGTTTTGGGGCTGTCGCTGGGCAACACGGACTTTCAACTCCCTCCAAAGATTTTCTATGGGGTTGAGATCTGGAGACTGGCTAGGCCACTCCAGGACCTTGACTTGCTTCTTACGAAGCCACTCCTTCGTTGCCCGGGCGGTGTGTTTGGGATCATTGTCATGCTGAAAGACCCAGCCACGTTTCATCTTCAATGCCCTTGCTGATGGAAGGAGGTTTTCACTCAAAATCTCATGATACATGGCCCCATTCATTCTTTCCTTTACACGGATCAGTCGTCCTGGTCCCTTTGCAGAAAAACGGCCCCAAAGCATGATGTTTCCACCCCCATGCTTCACAGTAGGTATGGTGTTCTTTGGATGCAACTCAGCATTCTTTCTCCTCCAAACACAAGTTGAGTTTTTACCAAAAAGTTCTATTTTGGTTTCATCTGACCATATGACATTCTCCCAGTCCTCTTCTGGATCATCCAAATGCTCTCTAGCAAACTTCAGACGGGCCTGGACACGTACTGGCTTAAGCAGGGGGACACGTCTGGCACTGCAGGATTTGAGTCCCTGGCGGCGTAGTGTGTTACTGATGGTAGCCTTTGTTACTTTGGTCCCAGCTCTCTGCAGGTCATTCACTAGGTCCCCCCGTGTGGTTCTGGGATTTTTGCTCACCATTCTTGTGATCATTTTGACCCCACGGGGTGAGATCTTGCGTGGAGCCCCAGATCGAGAGAGATTATCAGTGGTCTTGTATGTCTTCCATTTTCTAATAATTGCTCCCACAGTTGATTTCTTCACACCAAGCTGCTTACCTATTGCAGATTCAGTCTTCCCAGCCTGGTGCAGGTCTACAATTTTGTTTCTGGTGTCCTTTGACAGCTCTTTGGTCTTGGCCATAGTGGAGTTTGGAGTGTGACTGTTTGAGGTTGTGGACAGGTGTCTTTTATACTGATAACGAGTTCAAACAGGTGCCATTAATACAGGTAACGAGTGGAGGACAGAGGAGCCTCTTAAAGAAGTTGTTACAGGTCTGTGAGAGCCAGAAATCTTGCTTGTTTGTAGGTGACCAAATACTTATTTTACTGAGAAATTTACCAATTAATTCATTAAAAATCCTACAATGTGATTTCCTGGATTCTTTCCCCCCATTCTGTCTCTCATAGTTGAAGTGTACCTATGATGAAAATTACAGGCCTCTCTCATCTTTTTAAGTGGGAGAACTTGCACAATTGGTGGCTGACTAAATACTTTTTTGCCCCACTGTATTGCCAATTGACCTAATGAGTTGCAATTTGGTGCTCCGGCTGTTCCTTTTTTGTACCTTTAACTTGTCCAGCCTCTTATTGCCCCGTCCCAACTTTTTTTAGATGTGTTGCTGTCATGAAATTTCAAATGAGCCAATATTTGGCATGAAATTTCAAAATGTCTCACTTTTGACATTTCTATTGTGAATACAATATCAGTTTTTGAGATTTGTAAATTATTGCATTCCGTTTTTATTTCCAGTTTGTACTTTGTCCCAACTTTTTTGGAATCGGGGTTGTAGAGGAACATTGTTTCTGAGAACATAGTTCAGCGAAATGAGTAACGTACTGAGTACTAATGGATCAGGGATGACATGGACTTTTTTTAGCAGCGCTATTTATGTTTTTCTGGTTCATATATTGGCCATGAAAAGCACACATGTATTCATGCACTTTGGTTACTAGGCATGTTTATAATAAAGTTATCTAGTTAATTTAACATGAGGCGTATTGGTTAGCTTGGATTGTATAGAATTGCAGTGGAGAAGAGAAAGTTTTGTTTCAGTTCAGAAAAGCGCCACTATCCAGCAGTAAATCAAGTTTGTTTTTGTTTTCATTGTGTCAGAAGCCCTCAAATGTTAGTATCAGAGCATTTTTATGAATACAACTGTGATGATAAGCACAATGTTTGATATTGTGTTTATATATTTGCAGATAATAATCAAATGTACCATGCACTGAGAGGCTCCGGTTGAAATTATGGATTCTCTTCGGTGACTGGCATAGTACTGTTTTGTAAGCGGTGCAGCCCTGAAGAAGATAGTACTATGCCAGTCACCGAAGAGAATCCATAATTCCTGGTGCCTCTCAGTGCGTGGTATATTAGATTTTTATATCCCTCATCAAAAATTTCCAAACTAGAAGTGTTAAGATTGAATCTCGGCATAAACTCACTGGAGGCAGCCATGTTTGTCGTTTACGTCGGAGCGACCTTCGACCTGCGCATGTGCAATGTAAAATGCTATCGCCTGCCTCGCTAGGCATGATCATGATGCGTAGGTCTAAGCCACAGCTGTGACTCGAGTCAGCCGTATAGCTTGGAATTGTGACATCAGTTCATGGTATATCCAGGATATATCATGACTGACTCACACCATATCTTTTTTTTTTTTGGATGTTGCAAGGGCGGCACGGTGGTGTAGTGGTTAGCGCTGTCGCCTCACAGCAAGAAGGTCCAGGTTCGAGCCCCGTGGCCGGCGAGGGCCTTTCTGTGCGGAGTTTGCATGTTCTCCCCGTGTCTGCGTGGGTTTCCTCCAGGTGCTCCGGTTTCCCCCACAGTCCAAAGACATGCAGGTTAGGTTAACTGGTGACTCTAAATTGACCGTAGGTGTGAATGTGAGTGTGAATGGTTGTCTGTGTCTATGTGTCAGCCCTGTGATGACCTGGCGACTTGTCCAGGGTGTACCCCGCCTTTCGCCCGTAGTCAGCTGGGATAGGCTCCAGCTTGCCTGCGACCCTGTAGGACAGGATAAAGCAGCTAGAGATAATGAGATCAGAATGAATGAGATGTTGCAAGATACATTGCTTCATTAATGGTGGAACTATTTTAGGTAACGTGAGCCATCCTTGGCCAATCCCTGCACGGGAATTTTTTGATGAGGGATTTAATATCTTCCATTTTCTGCCTGATGCCTGGTTCAATATTCAATAGCATATTTTATATAACTGTCCAAAAGGAAAGTCATTCCTGTTTGACATGCTGTATGAACAATGTTCCAAAACAGGAATATGTGTCAAGTATCCAGATGGAAAGATGGCTTTTGTCTTTGTTCTCTGCGAAATTACGTATGGGTTTAATGTGGCCTCTAATGTTATACACCTGCCTACTTCGGACAACCCTTAGCTCTATTTTTTCAGCCCCTGATCTTTAGTGAGGCCGTTTCAGGGACCTGGCATTCTTTCTTTCACAGCCCATCAATCATGCCAGGAAACTCTCTCTGCAACTGACATGCAACTGGTCTTCCTCTGCTTCAAAGAGATGTCCTTCAGAAGAACTGTGGAGTCGAGCACAGACATCCACGGAAGAGCTGTGTTCTAACATAGGATTGTCCACCAAATCACTGTATCAGTTACTGTATGAAGTCACTGAGATTTAATCCAGCCCATGAGGTTCTCTGCACAGTCCACATTGGTGTTCCCATTTATCACCAGCTGCACAAATTTTATCATCAGGATAAAGTACCATCGGCTGAGCTGGAATTGAACAAAACATACTCTGGCTGGAAGAACTAAGGATGGTGTTCGTTATCTGTAACGAAAGCCGTTGGAATTGGCTCATTGCAAGTGTTTTGTGTGAAATGTTACACCAGCTCATGAATGTCTGTGCTTTTTTAATGACTCCGAACACCTCCAAGTAGTGTGTGTGTGTGTGTGTGTGTGTGTGTGTGTGTGTGTGTGTGTGTGTGTGTGTGTCCTAGTGCTGTATCAGGCTATTTCTGGGATCCATTTTGTATCTGAAGTGAGACAGCACAGAACACAGTGCATATGCAGTCCATTAACACAACACCCTAGTAGGCAAATCCAGTGTGAAACGATGCTTCAGCACAACACGCACGCAATCCATCATGTGTCATTCAGCACCTTTCATGGAACAAGCAGGCCACATCTGGAAATATGATCTCTGTAGATAGGCATGGCTAGAGATGGTAAGAGCTCGAGATGTGGAACATAGCATTGCTGAAAAGTAAACTTATCAACTTGCCACGATTTTAGTCTTTGATTATTTGGTTTGGAATTATCGTATATTTAAAGATTATATACTGCATTAATAGGATTATACAATTATGTTTGCTAGCAGCAGCACTGCATTCAAATCACTTAACCTCAACTCCTTTTTCCAGCCAGCAGCTCTCAAATCCAAACACCTCACCTTCAAGCAAATTACGTATCAGATATTCATTCACGGCGGCAGGGTGGTGTAGTGGTTAGCGCTGTCGCCTCACAGCAAGAAGGTCCGGGTTCGAGCCCCGTGGCCGGCGAGGGCCTTTCTGTGCGGAGTTTGCATGTTCTCCCCATGTCCGCGTGGGTTTCCTCCGGGTGCTCCGGTTTCCCCCACAGTCCAAAGACATGCAGGTTAGGTTAACTGGTGACTCTAAATTGACCGTAGGTGTGAATGTGAGTGTGAATGGTTGTCTGGCGACTTGTCCAGGGTGTACCCCGCCTTTCACCTGTAGTCAGCTGGGATAGGCTCCAACTTGCCTGCGACCCTGTAGAACAGGATAAAGCGGCTAGAGATAATGAGATGAGAGATATTCATTCACACTTACCTGGCAGAAAATCAGGTTCACGAGCTTCAACAACCACAGAAAGAAGACAAACTACTACCTGTTGACATTCACAAAAGAAAGCTTTTGTTTAAATGTCGCATACTCCAACGTGGTCATATGTTTCTCAGCCTTGCCAAAAGCACCTCAATCCTGTGGTACATTCTTTTTTTTTTTTCCCAAACCACCCACTGCCCTGTGGATGCAAACTGTTGTTTACTAGGCGTGTTAATAAGCTTGGATTGATGTTAAACATCTCCAGAATCAGGAAGAAGAAAGGACAGAGACAGAGAAACACGGACGCAAAGTGTTCTACAACTTTTCTGCTAGTAAAACATGCAGTCACACGCAGAAATACACTGGAGCCTCTACTTGCCCAGGGGGATAGCGAATGAATTTATGATTTATCCTACAATGCAGTCAAATACAAATGAAGTTCAAAATTCTTAAAGGGGTACCAAATATAATATATACAGTTGCTGATGTGACAAAGTAACGTATTCTTAAGTATTCTATCAAATTTATATACTAGAAAACAACGAAATATCTTGGTAATTGTAAATATAATAGTCGGTACGCTAAACGGCACAAGAGTCGCCATTTTTAAAAGACCATGACGTCAGCCCTACCCACTGCACTAGGAGAGAAGCGTGTAATCATGGCGTCGGGCGCATCAAGTGAAAGCGACAGCTCTGTCGAATCATACGAAGTGATCCCGCAAGACACACTGCAAGCAGGCTATGGCTTAGAAGGGTACCAGTTTGAACCTAGGAGAGGTACTCTCGACTCCGGTGATGACGAAAGAAGAGAAGAAAGCTCGAACTCGCTTGGTGTTTTTCAGCGGAAACGAGTGAAAAGACACGTCTGGAGGATCGTTACGCTTTCCATCGGTCCTGTTATTACACCAGAAAGCAACACACTGTGGCATTGTGTAGCCGATCACTTACAATTCATCCTACTTTCCGATTCACACGTGCTATTCCCAACCTCAATGAGCCAACACAACTGGGCACATACATACGTCATGAGTGTTACGCAGAGAAAATGAACGTGCATTCTGATTGGATAAAATTAATATCATGGCGGGCTGTTCAAACTGCGGAAATAGTTTGCTCGAGCTACTTTCAAAACACTGTAACTTTCCAACCATAGAGCAAAAAACTTTTGTAAGTCTTGAATAAGGTTCGTTAATGTGTGTTTTATTGTTATATTTACTCTATATATTGCCCTCTGTTCCCCTTTAAGGTGCGACTCGAGTCAAGTCCAAGTTTCATCATAATTGGGGTCTAGTGTCCAGAGACTAGCTTAATGAATTGTGGTACCGTGTATTAGTGTTACTTTCGACTAAAAAAAAAATGAAAATAACTCAAAAACATACACTTGTTCACTCATTCATTACCCACTAGTTCTCTGTTACTCTTTCTCACTTTCATAGCCGGTACTCGACCAAGTCCCCTTTGTCACAGTACTGTTTACATTGAAGAGAATGTTAGTGCATGTTATAGTATTATTCTAAATCCAAATCAAGATTTAAGTTATAGTTAAATTTCAAGTCATGAAAATCATGAATTGCTTTGAAAACCAATGCCCCAATATTACATTACTGGTGAGTAAATATTCAGTTTCTAGGAACGTATTTGTTGTGTTTGTTTTATGAAGCCTGTCGTACATGAGCTATTTATGATTGTTTAATGGTCACTGGTTTGAATCCTTCTTGCCTTTTCTCCTTTTTTTTTTTTAAATAAATGTTGAGCTGCTGCTTCTGCTTTTGATCTCGAAATTGTCTTTGGCTTCTTATTTATGACTTGTCTGAACGAGGCCACTTTTATGGTTTGGGTTGACTCTCCTGTGTGGACTCCATTCTTTCCTCACCAGGGGTCAGTGATGGATTCCCCTTCCTACATCATAGGCTGTTTGGGGATTATTTATGAAAGAGAAGTCGACTCAAATCCTGTGCATGAACAGAGATTGCCCACTGCTTTTGACTTCAGGACCTTTGTGTTGCAAAGATGTAAACAGAATGCTTAAATATGACTTAACTTGTTAAAAAAAATGCCTGTGACCATTTGGCAGACCTGGTTTGTCTAATGAGTCTAATGCCGCTTTTCCACTACAAACGCGGCTGAGTCGGGCTGTGCCGTGCCGTGCTGAGTCGAGCTGAGCGGGGCTATTGGAGTTGCATTTCGATTACAACCGCGCTGAACTGTGCTGGCTGGAAGTGGGTGGACACATTGGGTGGAGTTAGCGAAAGTGGGTGGACGTCACGTGATGTCGTTAAGCAGCGCAAACAGTGACATCAGTGAGCTTTTAAGCGGTAGTCTCACCACCCGAATAGTAAACAATAAACATGGACATGGAGTCGTTAGTGTTGCTGGTCTTGGTGCTGTGGCTTGTTGTCACCGACAACGCCAACAGATACTGGCAAGAGCGTATAGATGAGGCGAGGCGCATAAGGCTTCAGAAATTTTCGTAATTCTTCTTCTTCCGGGTTTGCAGTGTTTACAGATCCCAGCGTGCTCGCGGGGCGTGTGTGGGCATGTGAGGACACTCCTCCTCACCAATCAGTGCACAGGGGAGTGTCTGCTCACGCCCCCAGCCTCACTCAGCTCGCTTTGGCTCGCTTCAGCCCCACTCCAAAACGGTGCGAGTTTTAGGGGCTAAGCAGAGCTGAAGCGAGCTGAGTCGTGCTGTTTTTTGGTAGTCGAAACGCGAGCCATGTCGGGCTGAAGCGAGTTGAAGTGAGCTGAAAAAGGGTAGTGGAAAAGGGCCATTAGGCCCTGTCCACACGGCAACGGATTCAGGTGAATCTGATAAAATTGTTTATCGTTTCGGCCTGGCGTCCACACGGCACCGGCGTTTTGAAATCTTTTGAGAACGGGTTCCAGAGTGAAAAAATCTGGCAACGGCGCCGTTGCGAAGTCGTCTGGATGAGTAGAACGGATTTGTTTACGATGACGTCACAACCACATGGCTGTCAGTGCTTCACGCCGGGTAGAAGTGTAACGAACTCGATGCGAGTTGTCAACAAATCCTATAACTTGGTTCATGAAACGCGCTTACAAAATATTTTCACTGTGAATATTTATTGTGTAATGGTGCAAAGTGAGAGAGAGAGAGAGAGAGAGAGAGAGAATAGCCCTTAGGGCAGAGTCTTTAGTCCAAACACTGCGGAAGCAGTACCAAACCGCGCACCGCCCGTGCGCTTTCCAAAAACAAAAACAATCCCGCCAGCAAACATAGGAAAAAAAAGGAGCGATCTCACCTCTTCAGATGTTGGTTTAAGTCCGACAATACATTCCTCAAAAAGGGCGTAGAAGAGCAAAGTAATCCATCAACGTGTAGCATTCAATTTATTCCGGACCATTAAAGAATTCTGGAGGATATCAGAATGTTGGCGTACCGGCTTCCATCTACCCCCGTTCATTCCTCTTTCCGCATCTTTCGTTTTACGCTACTGATTAATAATCAAAACTTTATGTGGCTAATGCTACAGAAGAAGGGGTTTATGCGCATTGTTCTATTGTTCTGGTGTCTCCGATGGGACCGTCTTACAGCGCACTTAGTGGTGTGGCATGTGTATTGCATCGTTTTCAGCAAGCGTTGCGTTGCCATATGTACCTGAAATTTTACTGATCCGTTGCCCATGTGGACGCGATATTTAAAAAAAAAAAAAATCTCGTTGCCGTTGTCGTGTGGATGTAGCCTTAAACACGTGAATGATCAGGAACTCTGCTCCAGGGTATACATCAGAGTGACATTGGCATTAAGAGGGAATGTGTTTGTGGCTTATTTGAGGATGTTAAAGTCCAATGAAGTTTGAAAGACCCAGAAGAAATGCAGCAATCAATGCAGTAATTACTATCAGGATACACCAGCGTCCAAAACAGTCCCCATCTGTGTGAAATTGCTCTGGTTTAATGACCAATTTGTCTACAAAGGTCTTTCTCAGGGTGCAATTCATCTCATGCTCAACAGATGCAGCTGTGGAAGAACAGCTCATGTTTATCTGTATATTTTCAGGGTGAACAAATCAGTTGTCCAAGAAGATTACACGTCCAAACTATTAATCATTTATTCTTTGATGCTCAATGTAGGCTCAGTAGGCTAGCAGTCCCCTTTTTTCTTTTTTTTGGTCTTCTTCAGTCAACAACCTTATAAGAAATAAACTCTACTCAACAAAACAAAACTTTTTATGTGGTGTGTATATTTAACCAAAATGCACTTCACAGTGTTGCAACGCACCTCAGTGCCGTAACTAAACTTGTCCTGAATCCTGTCACTTGCTGAACTACACATCACTTGCAACTGTTGATCATTCCTGCACACCGCCTTGGAGGAATTTTAGCCCGTTCCTCCATACAGAACAGCTTCAACTCTGGGATGTTGGTGGGTTTCCTCACATGAACTGCTCGCTTCAGGTCCTTCCACAACATTTCAATTGGATTAAGGTCAGGACTTTGACTTGGCCATTCCAAAACATTAACTTTATTCTTCTTTAACCATTCTTTGGTAGAACGACTTGTGTGCTTAGGGTCGTTGTCTTGCTGCATGACCCACCTTCTCTTGAGATTCAGTTCATGGACAGATGTCCTGACATTTTCCTTTAGAATTCACTGGTATAATTCAGAATTCATTGTTCCATCAATGATGGCAAGCCGTCCTGGCCCAGATGCAGCAAAACAGGTCCAAACTATGATACTACCACCACCATGTTTCACAGATGGGATAAGGTTCTTATGCTGGAATGCAGTGTTTTCCTTTCTCCAAACATAACGCTTCTCATTTAAACCAAAAAGTTCTATTTTGGTCACATCCGTCCACAAAACATTTTTCCAATAGCCTTGTGGCTTGTCCATGTGATCTTTAGCAAAGTGCAGATGAGCAGCAATGTTCTTTTTGGAGAGCAGTGGCTTTCTCCTTGCAACCCTGCCATGCACACCAGTGTTGTTCAGTGTTCTCCTGATGGTGGACTCATGAGCATTAACATTGGCCAATGTGAGAGAGGCCTTCAGTTGCTTAGAAGTTACCCTGGGGTCCTTTGTGACCTCGCCGACTATTACACGCCTTGCTCTTGGAGCGATCTTTGTTGGTCGACCACTCCTGGGGAGGGTAACAATGGTCTTGAATTTCCTCCATTTGTACACAATCTGTCTGACTGTGGATTGGTGGAGTCCAACCTTTTCCAGCCTGATGAGCATCAACAACGCTTTTTCTGAGGTCCTCAGACATCTCCTTTGTTCGTGCCATGATACACTTCCACAAACGTGTTGTGAAGATCAGACTTTGATAGTCAAACTTGAAATTTTAAGGCAACCAGGTTACTCACTTTTTTTTAACACAGCAAATTATTTTTTACAGTGAACGATGAGCAAGATTGTGTCCTATTACTCTTGTACTAGCACAATGCTCAATCATATGATGGTTAAACTTGTTGAAAAAATATATTTGTGATGTGGGGAGAGAACACTACAGCTCATAGCTGAAAAAAACCCCTGTGATTTGCTAACTTTTTGTCAAGGTCACAAATGCTTCCTCAGACTCTTTCTTCAAATAGACTAGGGTTGTAGCCATGACTGCCATTATCAAGTCCAAGCTGAAACTGAATCAAGACGGAGTCTTAAAAGGGTTAAAACCGTCAATAACAAGTCCGAATAAAGGCGAGACAAAAGCCCAAATCAAGACTGAAAAATCGTCAAATTGTTTCTGAGCCCAAGTCTTTCCTTCAGCTAGTTGGCTTCATACCTGTATTGCACTGATGTATGAACAAGAAGGAATTACATCTGGAATTAATCTGAGACAAGGTATTAATCTAAGACCAGTCCAAGTCAATACAGAAAACATCTTGAGACCGGACTCAAGACCAGACTCCAGTCTTACAGCTCTACATCCACCTGTGGACTTACATTCACATTACAAAAATTACACAAGACATTTGTATCTTACATCGCTACTTATCTTTCCAATCTCATCATATGCCATGACATTACGCTAGCTAACATATTTTTTAGGCTATTTAGTTTTCCTGGCAGCCAAAACATGTGACTGGGCAGCACATTGGAGTTTTCACTTTCCTCGTGGGCTCGCTAATGGATTTATGATTTGTGTTTACTTTGCTAACATTTACTTTCAGTACACTAGGCTGGAACCGATACATCATTTGGGAAGGAGAGCATTTATTTCAAGTACGGGCATATTTACATAGGAGAATGATGCTTAAGAAATTCCATATCACAATTCTCTTAATGGTGTTTAATCTCTGATTATTTTTCAGTACGCATGTATCGAAGTGTTTACAGACACTATGTGCAGAGGTACTGTCTTTTCCATTTAAATGTCTCCGTGTTGTTTTTATCTGTGCTTTATTGAATCTCCGTGCACTGTGTGCGTGCGCGTGCAGATGAAGGCTGCTTGCAGACATGATGCGTCTGGGAGAAATGTTCTACTTGGCATAGGGCATGCTCTCCCAGGCTGCTGAACAAGACCATTCGAAGAATGCTTGACTAATAAAATAAAGTAAAAAAAAAAAGTTAACACAAGCCCCGCAGTTCCTTTTCAGATGCGTTGCATGACCCTGGTGTCACGAAGAAACAACTTTGAGCCTGAGCTTTTTGTTTTGAAATGTAGACTGATGCAGGACTTGCCCTCAGGTTGGAGTGGAAGTGTTTAAACACACACACTTCCACTAAAAAAAAAAAACCCTTCTGTTCTGTGTCAGTTCTGCGTCTGTTTTGTCTCAGAGTAGAAGAAAGCACATCGTTCTGTTTCTTGAAAACCTTTCTACCACCTGTCTTTCTCACACCTTTCCTTTTTTCATTTGTATTCTTTCTTTCTTTCTGTCTGGTCTGCTAAATGATACCTATTGAAGAATGAAGTCTGAACACATTTAGACTTCATTCAGTTCTATGATTTAATACAACGAAGCATAAGCGAAATGAAGTAACAAAGGAGCATCCTGTAAAGTGTGGTGCTTTGCAGTCTTTAAAGGACCCATGGCATGGTGGTTTGTTGATGCTTTAAATGGGCTTGTGGAGGTTTCCGGATGTTATATCCGCAGCCTTTCTCAAAATGAACCCTCGGCACGTAGATATAGCCTCCTGGGAGAAAGCCCCATTTCAGCGCTTTTCCCAGTGCGTCGTTTTGCTAATGAGAAGCAGGAGGCGGGGAAGGGTAAAGGGTGGGGGCGGGTCTTATCATTAATATTCATGACATGTAAACGTGTTACCTCTGATTGGCTAACAGCACTGTGACGCTACCTCCAGTGGGTCAGAACAAGCGGATGTGGGTGTCTTACTATGGCGAGAGAGAAGGAACAAACCGCGAAGGGAAAAATACCGCGCGCTGACGTCATTAAGGCAGCTGGGCCATAGAAGGTTCACGCTGCACGCTGCATGCTGCACACTACACGCTACACGCGTGTAAAGAAAAGTGGACAAACGTAGCATGACTTGCTCTGGGCCATAGAACGGCGTTCACGTTGCACGCTGCACACTTCACGCGTGAAGCGAGAAATGAACATGCACACTTTTTTCTAGGCGTGAAGATGGAAATTCCAGTCAATGCATGCGGTCACCGCCGCGCCAGCCAATCAGAACGGGTCTAGGGAGATAACTCTATGCTTTCAGGGGAAAACTTCAGAAAAAATATAATTGAATGGTATAATTGAAAAATAGTTCTTCATCGGGATTGTCAAGCAGATTATAGAATGTTCGGTGAAATTCACCACGGGTTTCTCTCAGAAGGAAGTGTTCTCGGCTCCAAATTCTGTTCCTTTTTCTCTTCCTCTGTCTCAGTAAAAGCAGAATGAGGCAATCGTCGTCATCCGAAGAGTCCGTATTGTTGGTTACTTGGTCAAAGTAGAACAGACGCAACACGTGAACATCCAAGCATGAACTTTAATGGCCCAGGGTCCGGTTCTTCACGTGAACGTGTAGCGTGCAGCATGCAGCGTGCAGCGTGAACCTTCTATGGCCCAGCAGCCTAAGGTGCAACGCAAGGAAATAAAATAAATTCAACAAATGTTTGAGTTTTTACTGAACGAACAAACAAACAAATAAAATGAACAAGTGACTTAAAAAAAGAATGTGGGTGTCTTTGTAAAAACTGTTTTGATTGGCTATTATAACAGAGCATGCTGCATGCTTTTTGGTTTTGTAGCGCAGAGTACCTGGCTAACTGCAGGAAGCGGTTAGCTGCACAGCTAATGTAGCCATTGCAAGGCTAACGTGGCACCGATTTTAAAACACGGCAAAACATAAGCTCATAAGTTACAGTCAATTTCCAGACTAAACTCAGTTGAACAGAGCATGCTGCATGCTTTTTGGTTTTGTAGCGCAGAGTACCTGGCTAACTGCAGGAAGCGGTTAGCTGCACAGCTAATGTAGCCATTGCAAGGCTAACGCACCGATTTTAAAACACGGCAAAACGACTTAACAGTTATACACTTACTTGTTCGGTGTTTGTGGCTGATGCGGCAGGGATGCTTGGTACGGACCCAGGCTTCAGTGACAGTTGATTTGCAAAACCTGCCCTGTACTGTCCCAAGTTGTGGAAACATTCCTCAGGAAAATGCTTCCGACAAACATACACCGTCTTAGGTAGACTCGACGGTGTATTATTGGAGTAAATAAAATTAAGCCACTGCGTCTTCAGGGGCTCTCCCGTCGGCAGTAAAAACAGACTCTTTTCTGTGTTGTCACATCCATGTACAGCGCAATTTCCATGTTTCGCTCGCTTAGGTGATGCCATGTTGTTGTGTCCTCTATGGTCTCCTCACTACAACTGGGCGGGCAATCCATACAGTGGGTGGGAATCCAGAGGGGGGGCGTGGGGATCATCTCCCTTGCTGACATCGGCAAGGGAAGAGCTTCTCAACGCGCCGTTTTGACGCGCCATTCTCAAATATTGGGCATAGTTTGGTTTACACATTATGAAATTTCTAGCCACTGGGGTGACTTAAGAAGGTCAGAGGAACTCATTTTAACGTTAAAAAACCTCAAAGTGAAAATTTCATGCCATGGGACCTTTAAAAGGGAAGTATGATTTGAAATGGTTACATGCTGATGATGGCCTAAAGCTGATATGGTTGCATATCTGTTCCCTCTAAATGTGTGCAGACTTGATTATTCAACAGATTTATACACATCTGAAAGTATTAGAGCAGGGGTTTTCAAAGTGTGGGAGAGTCAGCCCCCCCTCGGAGAGCAAATAAACAACAGCGCCCCCCCCCCCCCCCCCCCCCCCCCCAATTTTTGTTGTTGCTATACTTAATGTTCCATTCGTATTTTTAAAAAATTGTTGTTGAACACATTTTTTTTCTTTTTCACATTTTAAACATATGTGCTTTTTAAAACATCTTGTTTTACACATTTTAAACATCTCATTGCATCATTAGCTAGCACCTCTTGGCTGACAACACACTGTAGCAGTGGAGCATCTTCAGATCCAGTCCATGAAAATCCAAACTTTAAATAATCGTCGTCATACTTCCTTCTTTTTCCAGTCCCCCAGGATTCTGCGGGCCTTTTTTGTGATTGTTGCGGGCTAAAATATCTGATGTTGCGGGGGTTTTCCAAAAAGATTGTGATGAAAGTTGCAGTGTTTTTTAGGTTTTTGTTGCGATTACATTGTGGGAGGAAGTGAAAGTTGCGAGAAATTGTGGCGATTTTCTCTTTTTGTGATTAAAATTGAGTGCTATGTTAAATATTAAGTTATTACTGAAAAACTCATCTCATTCTCATCTCATTATCTCTAGCCGCTTTATCCTTCTACAGGGTCGCAGGCAAGCTGGAGCCTATCCCAGCTGACTACGGGCGAAAGGCGGGGTACACCCTGGACAAGTCGCCAGGTCATCACAGGGCTGACACATAGACACAGACAACCATTCACACTCACATTCACACCTACGGTCAATTTAGAGTCACCAGTTAACCTAACCTGCATGTCTTTGGACTGTGGGGGAAACCGGAGCACCCGGAGGAAACCCACGCGGACACGGGGAGAACATGCAAACTCCACACAGAAAGGCCCTCGCCGGCCCCGGGGCTCGAACCCAGGACCTTCTTGCTGTGAGGCGACAGCGCTAACCACTACACCACCGTGCCGCCCTTACTGAAAAACTATTGATTAAAAAAAAGACACTGAGAAATGGTCCTATAAACAACTTTACCAATATAAAAGATTGCCAGGACTACAAAAATGCAGAAAAATAGGCTTTACTTATCCAAATGCACCTGTTGGTTCAAAAGTTAAAGTGCAGAGAACCTCACAGCACAACATGAAGTTACCTTAAAATATAATATAAATGCCTCAGCTTTCATGTAAGAAAAAAACTATGAATACTAGTACTGTGTGCAGGCAGTCTCTCCTGAAGACTAAATTAAACAATAATCATAAACTAATAAAATAAATGGCTCAGGCTTCATAGAAGGGAAAAAAAAACAATTTGAACAGAATCTCACAGTATGATGCTGAAGCTGCCTAAACAATGGAAAATAAAATACCATTTTGGCAAAAATGTTGGCATCCATTACTTTCTTGAATTAAGTTAAAAAAAATAATAAAGTGCACACAGTGCTTCACTGTAAACATCACACACTTTCAGTAACAGAATTTAAGCCTACATAAACACTGACTCGCACATCATGCAATGTTGCCAGATACTGCTGACGTTTTCCAGCCCAAAATATGTTCAAAACCCGCCAAAATGCACTTAAAACCAATCTGGCAACACTGCGCGCATGCTGCTTCTCTTGAACTTATACACGGAAATAAGGCGGAAGGTAGTTTGTCGACGTCACCTCAAGACGACGCCAACGATTGGTCAAATTTGCGGGAAAGTTGCGGTGATTGGATATAATTGTAACACCGCCCTGAATTGGCGGGGATTGGTTGAATTTGCGCTGAAGTTGCAAATCGCAACATCCTGGAGGCTCTGGTTTTTTTTTTTTGCTTGGCCCAAACTTTGTCTCCTCAATCACTGTAGCTTTAGGTACTAAAAATCGATCCATTTTGTCTGTGGTAAAGGCTCCTCACGTTGCGCCCCCCCTGAAGAACTCTGGCACCCCCCAGGGGGGGTGCGCCCCACACTTTGAAAAGCCCTATATTAGAGCATATCAGAAGAGACGAGTGTGGCGTTGAACCCGTTCTTATAATTAGAACTAGGGGTCGACCGATAATCGGCCTGGCCGATATATCGGGCCGATATTCTGCATTTTTAGGGTTATCGGTATCGGCCATAATTTCCACCGATATGCCGATAACATGCCTTTTTGCAGCCATTTCGTTCCTAACGCGACTGTCACTGCACGTCCTTTCCTGCACTCGCCTCTGAGTTCAAGAACACGGTCCCGCCCACCACAACATCTGATTTGTTGTGAACTGTTTCAAGGCGGCCGTACGGGCACTCGGGCAGAAGCGGCACAAGGGATACAGCCAATCAACACGCGTAGCTAACCGCTGTGAACTGTTTCAAGGCGGCCGTATGGGCACTCGGGCAGAAGCAGATCCCACTTCAAGGTAATGACACGCTGCTTTTGCCGCAAAAAGTCACAAACACACAAGTTGCAAAAGCACAACATCATTATATGTTTACATTCTTCATCTACTACTCGTTAAAATTGTCCATTTGCATCTGTGTAGCCAGGCAAACTTAGCTTACGGAAGGAAGCACTTGAATTAGCCTACAACCAACTAGTCTCGCTGAAACAGCATGTAACGTAGGCTGCAGTCATTTTTAAATCCCCGTCTGGAAACGTTGTGAATGTGTCAGTAGTTCTACTCGAACAGTAGAATGACAGCCATACAGAGAGGTGGTCAAGGGAAGACGAAATAAAATGTAGTGTTTGTGTTCTGTAGGCTAGCGCAAGCCTACTGGCTATTTGTTATGGTGATGAGTAAACTTCATGACGTGACTCAAAAAGCGCATTGCACTTGTATATGTTAGATAACTTTATAAAGCGCTATTTGAACATTTAAACAAGCCAGGTGTGATATGGTGCTAGTAGGCTGTGTAATACTGTAGGGAGTTTGTCAGGACGCTTGTTGTGGGCTCAGTAATTAATTGTGTCGTGGATGCACACTTGCTTGGATAAACGGTAATGAACGAAATACATCAATTAAAGTGCCATTCCACCATTGGATGTATTCTTTGGCATAAAATACAATATAGTTTATGACAACATAACTAGACAGAGAAATCTTTTAGCTTCAAAATGATATATCAAACATAATTTTTTGACAACGACAAGTATATTAATTTTGCGACCAAAGTCACCTACCCTTTTAATTTCCGCGTGGTAGTGAAACGTGATGTCATCGGCAGGTTCCCCTTCTTGTGTACCACGTGTCGGTCTATTTTTAGACCAGGAAACCCCCAAAGTGAGAGAGTCATTTCTCCTCGTATATGGGGGCCAAAAAAATTGCGAAAAATTGAGTTAATCTTTTAGTTAGCTAGATTTATTGGTATTAGCTAGATTTATTGGTATTATTTTTATCGCATTCTATCCGCCATTGCTGATAATATGTGCCACATCACACGTCACGCAGGGGAAGGGGAACCTGCCGATGACATCACGCGCGGAAATTAAAAGGGTAGGTGACTTTGGTCGCAAAATTAATATACTTGTCGTTGTCAAAAAATTATGTTTGATATATCATTTTGAAGCTAAAAGATTTCTCTATCTAGTGATACTGTTTATATATGTTGTTAAAATATATTGTATTTTATGCCAAAGAATACATCCAATGGTGGAATGGCACTTTAAACCAGGGCTTTGAACCGGTTCAAGGAACGAAAACGAAAACCGGGAACTTTTTCTATTTCACATGGAACAGAAACGAAACCAGAAACTTTATTATTTTTTATGTTCCGGAACAGAAACGCTTATTAAAAATAATGGTAACCGGTTAATACCGGTTTTTATTTCGTTCCTCAAAGTTTCCGTAGCCTACAAATAAAAAAGCCATTCTTCTCCTGCGCAAGTTTCTATGACCCGCTGGGGTTCACTTCCTGTGTGACGTTCGCTGACTGAATGAAGAGAGCGGGAAGGTGGACTACTATCACGTCTCCATGTGATAAGTGAGTAAATGCATTACTGAGCGTCTAAGCAAAGAAGAGCCTGAACATTGCAACCTCCCTATTGGCTGTTTGTAAAAATGTATCAGTTGTTGCCCTTCCCACGGGAATCATCGCGGGCTCGAGAGACGAGACCTGACGAGTTAGTTCGTTGGTAGCAGAACAAAATGTCTGGACACAAATCGGGTTTTCAGAAAAGGAAAGAAAATAAACGGAGGGTCGAAAATACAAAAAAGGAGGCAGAAAATGCAAAACGAGTTTTAAGGTAGGACAAATGGTTAGTTTTCTGAGGCAGCCCGCCGTGGCTGCAGGCTTTCAGTTGTGTCATTGAATGGTTACTTTTCTGAGGCAGCCCGCCGTGGCTGCCTGCAGGCTTATTTATTATAGCCCATTTAGTTAAAATAGTTGATATAAAATGTTTATAGTTATGTGATGGTTGTCCTGATTTAGACTGGTGTTTTTTTTTGGGGGGGGGGTTGCGCGATGTTGCACCCGGGTCCAGATTAGGGCAGAACCGGCCCTGGCTACATTTCAGGTGTAGTGTGTTTTATGTATGTATGTACTTGCATAGATGTGTACTTGGTCTTCCAATATGGCGCCTAACAAAATCTCGCGGCGCGGTGACGTCATGCGGTAGCCCTCTATAGGGCCTGACTAGCCTTTGGTAACACACTAAACGAATTATCTTTCATTTTTGGCACTTTTTCTGTTTGTGTAGATGGGAAGACATACTGAGAATCCAAATCGCCAACATTTGAAATAATAATTGTTTTGAATTATTTCTTGTCTTATTTAATGAAGGTTGTAATAGAATTAGCCTACATTTGGCTTAAGCCGGATGAGACAGAGACATAACTTTATAGCCATTTGTTAAACAGCTGACAGGGAACGTAATTAACCATTCTGGGAACGAAATTTTTTTGTTCTAACCGGTTCGGGAACGTCTATTTAATGGTGGAACCCAAAACCGGAAACGTTAAAATTCCGTTTCTGTTCGGAACGAACCAATAGGAAAAAAATTCTGGTTCAAAGCCCTGCTTTAAACTCTTGAGCAAATGATTCTCCTGGCTAGCGCTTCTGATTCGGAAAGCGATATACTCTTAAAGGAGCAGAGCCGTAGATGGTTACTTGTTAAGTTGTTACATAATAGGGAGTGATGGCCTACTTTATGTTTGATTTTACTTTTTAAAAAATGCTGCAGGCAGCTCCCTACACCTGATTTGTTATTTAAAAACTACTTGAAGTTGGTAAGTCTTACTTAGTTCTTAGTATAAAAGAATCCAGAGTGTATTTTCATTTATTTTCCACTGAAAATGGTGAGCTGTAATATAGTAGGGAGTGATTTATTTTTTTTATTGGTGAATATTTATTTTATTATTATTTTATTTCTCATTTTATTCTAACTAATGTTTGACTTTATTGTACAAATGCTGCTGGCATCTCCCTGCACAAAATTTCATGTTCAATTTTATAATTAAACATACATTTCATGGATATGAAGGTCTGTGTCAGTGTGTGCTATGTTTAATTTCATGTGAATTATAATGTTTACATTTATCGGTTGCACATATCGGTTATCGGCATCCCAATTCCATAAGTATCGGTATCGGCCCTGAAAAAAACATATCGGTCGATCCCTAATTAGAACTGCGATATTGTTGTCAAAATGATTGTAATCTCATTTGATGTATTCTGATGTAATTAGAATAAGGACGAGCGTGCAAAAGAACGCGACACTTTTCTTTGTCATTTTCTAAGAAAACACATTTTCAATCATTTCGAATTAATTGTTGGTTCAGGTACAGGAAATTTGAAGAACCTGTCTAAAGACGCAAATGCAAATTTCCTACTCATAAGTATGCACTACTTTTATTAGGAACATCTGTACACCTGTTCATTCATGCCATAAACCAATCAGCCATTCATGCTGCAGCAGCACA
The DNA here is from genome assembly GCF_027579695.1 of Neoarius graeffei. Taxonomy (NCBI): domain Eukaryota; kingdom Metazoa; phylum Chordata; class Actinopteri; order Siluriformes; family Ariidae; genus Neoarius; species Neoarius graeffei. Next base: position 13,115,348 of record NC_083580.1, read on the forward strand.
ATGCATAAAACCATGCAGATACCAATCAAGAGCGTCTGGTAATCTTGACATCAAAGAAGAATGACAAAAAAAAAACCCAACCGTGATCTCAGTGACTTTTATCATGGCACGGTTGTTGGTTTGAGTAGATTAGAAATACTTCTTTCATGCATGAGGGTCTCTAGAGTTTACAAAGAATGCTTTGAAAAACAAAAAGCATGCAGTGAGTGGTAGTTCTGCAGAAAATAATGCCTTGTTGGTGTGAGCGGTCCGAGGAAAATGGTCAGGCTGGTTCAAGCTGAGAAGAAGAGGAAGGCTAAACCACTCATTACAACCGTGCTGAGGAGAAAAGCATCTCAGAATGTACAACATGGTGAAATTTAAAGTGGATGGACGACAACAGTAGAAGATCACATCAGGTTCCTCTCTAGGAACAGTGACAGTATTTGATGCTACAGTGGGCACGGGTTCATGAATAGTTGAAGATTGAGAGAAAAGGGAGGGAAAAAAAAGGCCAGGTGACGTAACTCTAGAGTGTCGGATATGAGTGAATTCTTCCCCCTTATAAAAATGAACAGGAATGTCAATGGAAAGGCTTTTACGCTTGATAGGAGCAGTTGTGTGCATATCAAACCCCTTCCACAATCATGTTCACGTTCTGCTATTCTCTGTTAGCCCACTTAATTTCCCTCTTCTTTACCAGTGACAGGCTTGAATTGATTCACCAGAGTGGTTTTCTGTTTACACCTACCGCGTGCATATTTGTTGCTTTTTGCAAAGGTCCGTTGAGACTTGGCATTAAATCAGAGAAAAGTAAGCTATAATTATATCGTGAGTGTTTTCATCCCAGTGCTCTACAATGGCAGCTTTAAAAGACATAATTCTAACAGGTTGCTTTATTTTCAGCAAGTACTGATCAAGGTCTGTTTTGCATATCCTGTGTAAAGTAATCCGTTCCGATGAAAAGAAAAACACACCGAAGCACGAATGTAAGCGATGTGTAAATGTAAGCGGTGCCTGTCGTAATCAGACCCTTCTCTCAACCTGGAATTTTCTGTTAATTGATTCCAAGCAGCATGACATGAGGCAGGAATTGCCTGGCCCACCATGGTGAGAAACCCCACTCCCGTCTGTCAGGCTTGGCAGGTGTGCGTTCTGCTCGTGCTGTGCTGTTTATGCAGAGTTGCCTTCTCTATGCTGGATTAAATGCAGCTTTCTTGACAGCACGTGGGAGGCCACAGCTTTTTTTTTTTTTTTATGCCACACTGCTTGAGTACAGCAAGCCTTGTGTCCTGGAGTCATAAATGTGTCTATTATAATTATGTGCACACTTTTTAAATATTACAGTGGGGCAAAAAAGTATTTAGTCAGTCACCAATTGTGCAAGTTCTCCCACTTAAAAAGATGAGAGAGGCCTGTAATTTTCATCATAGGTACACTTCAACTATGAGAGACAGAATGAGAAAAAAAAATCCAGAAAATCACATTGTCTGTCTGATTTTTAAATAATTTATTTGCAAATTATGGTGGAAAATAAGTATTTGGTCAATAACAAAAGTTCATCTCAATACTTTGTTATATACCCTTTGTTGGCAACGACAGAGGTCAAACGTTTTCTGCAAGTCTTCACAAGGTTTTCACACACTGTTGCTGGTATTTTGGCCCATTCCTCCATGCAGATCTCCTCTAGAGCAGTGATGTTTTGGGGCTGTCGCTGGGCAACACGGACTTTCAACTCCCTCCAAAGATTTTCTATGGGGTTGAGATCTGGAGACTGGCTAGGCCACTCCAGGACCTTGAATTGCTTCTTACGAAGCCACTCCTTCGTTGCCCAGGCGATGTGTTTGGGATCATTGTCATGCTGAAAGACCCAGCCACATTTCATCTTCAATGCCCTTGCTGATGGAAGGAGGTTTTCACTCAAAATCTCACGATACATGGCCCCATTCATTCTTTCCTTTACACGGATCAGTCATCCTGGTCCCTTTGCAGAAAAACAGCCCCAAAGCATGATGTTTCCACCCCCATGCTTCACAGTAGGTATGGTGTTCTTTGGATGCAACTCAGCATTCTTTCTCCTCCAAACACGACAAGTTGAGTTTTTACCAAAAAGTTCTATTTTGGTTTCATCTGATTATATGACATTCTCCCAATCCTCTTCTGGATCATCCAAATGCTCTCTAGCAAACTTCAGACGGGCCTGGACATGTACTGGCTTAAGCAGGGGGACACGTCTGGCACTGCAGGATTTGAGTCCCTGGCGGCGTAGTGTGTTACTGATGGTAGCCTTTATTACTTTGGTCCCAGCTCTCTGCAGGTCATTCACTAGGTCCCCCCGTGTGGTTCTGGGATTTTTGCTCACCGTTCTTGTGATCATTTTGACCCCACAGGGTGAGAACTTGCGTGGAGCCCCAGATCGAGGGAGATTATCAGTGGTCTTGTATGTCTTCCATTTTCTAATAATTGCTCCCACAGTTGATTTCTTCACACCAAGCTGCTTACCTATTGCAGATTCAGTCTTCCCAGCCTGGTGCAGGTCTACAATTTTGTTTCTGGTGTCCTTTGACAGCTCTTTGGTCTTGGCCATAGTGGAGTTTGGAGTGTGACTGTTTGAGGTTGTGGACAGGTGTCTTTTATACTGATAACGAGTTCAAACAGGTGCCATTAATACAGGTAACGAGTGGAGGACAGAGGAGCCTCTTAAAGAAGAAGTTACAGGTCTGTAAGAGCCAGAAATCTTGCTTGTTTGTAGGTGACCAAATACTTATTTTACCGAGGAATTTACCAATTAATTCATTAAAAATCCTACAATGTGATTTCCTGGATTCTTTCCCCCCATTCTGTCTCTCATAGTTGAAGTGTACCTATGATGAAAATTACAGGCCTCTCTCATCTTTTTAAGTGGGAGAACTTGCACAATTGGTGGCTGACTAAATACTTTTTTGCCCCACTGTATATCCATTCAAACACAAACTATTGTGTCTGGAAATGAAATGGATAAAAGGTCTGATACAATGGCTGGTCTTGTTCAGTATGATTTAAAAAATATGGCTTCAGTTTTAATGAGGGTTCTGATCCCTGTTTCTCTCTCTCTTTTTTTTTTTTTATTATTAAAGCGATTTCCTGAAAGGCGTTACACAGACCCTCCATCATGTCGTCAGGTCCCGTGTAGCACAAATGAATTCTAAGGGGCCTACATGGAACAGACCCCACTGTTTAAGCTAACAGTGTTTATAGGCTCGGAGCTTTCATCTGCACCTGAGTTTACTCTGAAAACAGATGTTGCCAGCATTTATTATCCTGATGTGATAACTTGTGATTTAAGCTACCTCAGCCAAGAAGTCAAAGTCATCATACTTTTCCATGTTTCCTGGATAGCCATGTTGCTGATCCCATATTTTATATCTGCACTCTCTCTCTCTTTCTCTCTCTGTAAAAGGCATCAATCTTCTGGATCAGCTATGGCAGGTGGCCAATAGCAGTAATGCGTCTGTCACGCTGGAAGATCAGAGATGTCCAGTGCTGCATGTAGGACAGTACTCCACTCTCTCTCTGCCTTTACGCCGAGTGTTTGGCCACAGGTAAAATGCAGTAAGCCTGCTCTCGCAACACAGCTGCTTCATTTCACATGAATTTAATGAACTATATCCTGAAAATGCTTAGGTTTTCACTGTCATTTAAAAAAAAAAAAAGCAGTAATCCTATTTTGCAGTAAGTTACAGGCAGATAATTGATTTGTTATTGATTTTCTGATTATAGTTCATTTACTTTAAATTAGTGCTGTCAAAAATGTCGCGTTATTATCGCGTTAACTTGACTCAATTTTAACGGCGATAATTTTTTTATCGCGAGATTAACTCTCTGTGACATGACGTAGGTTTTTCATAAGCTTTTGAAACTGCCAGGAACTTGGAACAGAACAGAGACTTTGCTTAGAAAAACGATAGCAGCTAGACTGTAATGTCACGCCCCGCACAGCCAGAGTCCTCTGCCCTCCCCCCAAAGAACCAGCGCGGGCAGCTCGCGCTGCCGCGCCTCGGGACGAAGAGCCATGGTGCTCGGCTTAGGTTTCGTTTTCCCATCGGCGGCTTCAGCCCGACTTTGCAGTGGCTGTGACAAGACGTGTTATACGGAGCCGTAGTAACTCGTCCCCTCACTTTTAATTACCCGAGCGCACGCCTTAACACAAAGCGTGCGCACAGGTTATAACTCGTGCGCGCGCATTAATATCTTGTGCACACGCCTTATAAGTCGTTCCCACGCTTTATTTTTTTATTCACCATGTCCCCTCTACGGCTCCGTAGTGTTATGCTCTGCAATAAAAAAAAACACATTGGTACAAAGCAAGCCCATTCACTTTTTTATGCTGATAAGAGAATTACAATGGTTTTTCATGTGACAAAAATGTGCGATTAAATTGCGATTAATCGCGAGTTAACTATGATAGTCGCGACATTAATCGCGATTAAATATTTTAATCGCTTGACAGCACTACTTTAAATAAATTGCATAAGTAAACCCGTTGCATGAAAATGTGTATCATGTCCTATAACATGCCAGAGAAAACGAACATGAGTATGAACAAGCAAAGGAGAGCCATTTGAGACCGTAAGCTGAAAACCATTAAAGTGTGCAGTGAAATTTTTTTTTTTTTTGCTTTGATAATTATTACGCTGTGAAAGATACTGAACAGTAATGAACTGTTCCTCATATTCCTATAAACTTGGTCAGAACTCTAAGCGTACATAACATTGATAGACTTGATATTAATATAATATCAGAGACAGAATAAAGACAGAAATAAAACATAGTGCAAATATAAATCTGTTTAAAAAAAGGTGCAAAAAAATATTTTTACACAAGTATATAGAAGAGGAAGTATGTGAACGGAGGATGATGAGGGATAAATAGAATAGGGTTGATTGTTATATTAGAACTAACTTAGTATATGGTATATATTTATTTATGGGGATAGTTTATATCTTCATATTTACAGGGATAGGTATGTAGTAGATATTTATTTTTGTAATTATATATTTATGAAGTGTATATATATGGTATGTAGGATATATTTATTTTTGTAATTATATATTTATATAGATATTCATGAAGTGGATATATGGTATATATTTTTATAGGTGTATTAATGTAGTTTGGATTTAGGGGTAATTAAAAAGGGGTGGGAAATTAAAAAAAAGTATTGTACTTCTTCCCACTCCTTTTTCGAACAATATGCGGTGTATTGTAATGTCTTAGCTCTTTGTTATTTTATTTATTCTTTTTTTGTCACTTTCTCGTTTTCTTTCTTTTGTATGTACAAATAGTTACATACATTTTTTTATACATGTTCGAAATAAAATCAATTCATTCATTCATAATAATTGAACAGCTGTTCTTATCCAGTATAATCCTAAATTTGTGTTTATTGCTGTATGGTTTGACACATTTGGCATTTCCAGATTTGATGATGAGTTCAGCGTGCTGCTCCAGCTACGCAGTTCTCAGCATGAAGACCGTAGCCTCTTTACGTTCCTCTGCCCAGATGGCCACATCCTCCTTCAGATCCGCATCAGCGCCCACTTCTTCACCTTCATCAGCACACAGCAGCGCCATTATGAGTCAGTCTGAACTTCTTCACACACACACACACACACACACACACACACACACACACACACACACACACACACAAGCACTCTCAAGACATGTGAAAACTGCAAAAAATGCTGTCTCGAGGAATGAGGAGTGCCTGGAAGACTATTATTCTAGGTGTGTACACGCGAAAGGAAACGAAAGAGACAAGACCCAGGGTATCAAGTCATGAAAGTCAGCACTGCAAATGAATTGGCGCCGAGTAAAAACGTGTCTTGGTCTAATCCTAAAGCAAGCACAAGAATAAGGTGCGCGTGTCGATGTGGCAACTCACAAAGAGCAGCGTAATTGTAAGAGTAGTGTTAGAATGAAAGAAGAAATCCGAACGCACCAGCAAATATTAAATGTCGCAACGCACAGAGCAGGCACGTTGGTTATCTGTCCACAGAAATAGCAGCTGGATGAACATTACTCACTTTCGTTTAATATGGAGTATTCACATTGTTGCTTTAATCTGTCATGGAAGTATGTTGGTATCCCAGCATGTTTTGTTTGCTATATAAACATAATTTGGTATTATACAGTGCTCAGCGTAAATGAGTACGCCCCCTTTGAAAAGTAATATTTTAAACAATATCTCAATGAACACAAACAATTTCCAAAATGTTGAAAAGACAAAGTTTAATATAACATATGTTTAACTTATAACGGGAAAGTAAGGTTAATAATATAACTTAGATTATACATTTTTTCAGTTTTACTCAAATTAGGGTGGTGCGAAAATGAGGACACCCCACAACAAAAACTACTACAGCTAGTACTTTGTATGGCCTCCATGATTTTTAATGACAGCACCAAGTCTTCTAGGCATGGAATGAACAAGTTGGCGACATTTTGCAACATCAATCTTTTTCCATTCTTCAACAATGACCTCTTTTAGTGACAGGATGCTGGATGGAGAGTGATGCTCAACTTGTCTCTTCAGAATTCCCCATAGGTGTTCGATTGGGTTCAGATCAGGAGACATACTTGGCCACTGAATCACTTTCACCCTGTTCTTCTTCAGAAATCCAACAGTGGCCTCAGATGTGTGTTTAGTCATGTTGGAAAAGTGCATGATGACCAAGGGCACGGAGTGATGGTAGCATCTTTTCTTTCAGTATAGAGCGATACGTCTGTGAATTCATGACGCCATCAGTGAAATGCAGCTCCCCGACACCAGCAGCACTCATGCAGTCCCACATAAGGACACTGCCACCACCATGTTTCACTGTAGGCACCATGCAGTTTTCTTTGTATTCCTCACCTTTGCAACGCCATACAGTTTTGAAGCCATCAGTTCCAAAAACATTTCTCTTGGTCTCATCACTCCAGAGTATCGAGTCCCAGTAGTCTTCATCTTTGTCAGCATGGGCCCTGGCAAACTCTAGGTGGGCTTTTTTGTGCCTGGGCTTTAGGAGAGGCTTCTTTCATGGACGGCATCCATGCATGCCATTCCTCTGCAGTGTACGCCGTATTGTGTCACGGGAAATAGTCACCCCAGTTTGGCTCTCTACTTCTTTAGATAACTGCAGTGAACTTGCATGCCGATTTTCTTCAACCCTTCTCACCAGAAGACGCTCCTGTCGAGGTGTTAGCTTCCATGGACGACCTGGACGTCTCTGTGAGATGGTTGCAGTTCCATCTTTCTTCAATTTTTGTACCACTTTTGCTACAGTATTCTGAGTGATAAGTAAAGCTTTGCTGATCTTCTTGTAGCCTTCACCTTTGTGGTGGAAAGAAATTATTTTCTTTGGGGAATTCTGAAGAGACACGTTGAGCATCACTCTCCATCCAGCATCCAGTCACTAAAAGAGGTCATTGTTGAAGAATGGAAAAAGATTGTTCATTCCATGCCTACGTAGAAGACTCGGTGCTGTCATTAAAAATCATGGAGGCCATACAAAGTACTAGCTGTAGTAGTTTTTGTTGTGGGGTGTACTCATTTTTGCACCACCCTAATTTGAGTAAAACTGAAAAAATGTGTAATCTAAGTTACATTATAAACCTTACTTTCACGTTTTAAGTTAAACAGATGTTATATTAAACTTTGTCTTGTCAACATTTTGGAAATTGTTTGTGTTCATTGAGATATTGTTTAAAATGTTACTTTTCAAAGGGGTGCACTCATTTACGCTGAGCACTGTATAATACCAAGAAAGTTATGTATTTAATGTAGTCATATGAAGTCTAGTGCATAGTTATGTCTGATTTTATTTATTTTAGGTTTCCTGTTGCTGTGCTGTCTGATGGGAATTGGCATCGAGTGGCAGTGAGTGTGTCGACAGGCCGGTTTGCACTATATGTGGATTGTACCATGGTGGAAAGTGTAGACTGGGCCTACAAGGAGGGACTGGGAATCGCCACTGATGGGCTTATCATGGTGGGAGGAATCGTTGAGGGCTTTGAAATACCATTTGAGGTAAAAAAATAAATAAAATAAAATGTTTAAAATAATTTGGCTTATGATGTTCAATATGTGTTCGAACTAATTATTTACAACAAACCAAATCAAACCACGTGAAAGTCATGTAATATAACCTACTTTTCTGCACCACACGACTCATGAAGGCATCCCCAGACATGTCTCTGTAGACAACACAATCCCCAACTTGTTTATGAGGAATGAGTTATTAAAAACACAGGTCCATGTGGCATCAGGAACATCTGTGGTTGCACTTATTGTTGCATTGGTTGATGCATTTTCCATCAGGTAATCTCCATGGAAAAGCGAACAGTCCTACTTTTTACGATTACAAGCATACATGCATAGATAATCACAACTTGTTCCCATTATTAGATCTATAGTTCAATCTTGTTTTGCATGAGAGAACATGCAGCTTTGACTGGCCGTTACATGAAAAGTACAATATTCCTATTCCAGGATTGTTAATCTCATTCCACTGAAGTGCCATACGTTGCTAGCTTAGTTGTTACAGCTCAGGAAAGGCTCGCAAATGATGTTCGAGCAGGGGAAAACCCAAAATCAGTTCAAGTTGCAGTCCCATCCCAGACTTCTCTAAAGGCATTTTCAGATTTGTTTATTCATATGTGAAAGCTATTTTTGGACTCCGGTGAAGTGTAGGGAACTAATCACAGGTCTACTTCGAAACAGTGCTCTCGGGTTTGCCTGAAGCAATCGAAGTATATTTACTTGAGTATGGTACTTAAGTACACGTTTTGAGTATCTGTACTTTGCTTGAGTTTTTTTTTTTGAAACTTATGACTTTAACTTCAGTACATTTGAAAGGCAAATATCGTATTTTTCACTCCACTACATTTCTATCCAGGTCCTCGTTACTTGCTCCAATGAAGCAGCTTTGAAAGTGGATGTTTTTTCTTTTCTTTTCTAAAACGTGATGGTTTTTTCACAGGTGACACTGAGACAGCCTATCAGTAATCACTAGGGTCACGTCACGTCCATAGACCGTATAAAATCAAGTTCAATTATTTCTCAACAGCGTTATTTGAACACAATCAGTTGATGGCAGAATGGAAGGAGGCGGTTCTTCTGGGGAACGCACACATCCATGGCTTTACCTAGAACCTATGTTTCAGTTTTCTGAAAGCATTAAAGATTAGTTTCGTTTTAAATGTTTGCTTTGTTTGCCGAAAACAAACCACATCATGGCCTACAAAAACTCACCATCCAACCTGCAGAAGCATCTGGAGGTATATAAATGTTTTGTTCCAAGAGAAAGCTCGCAACGAAGTTGCCTGCGCTTTTAGAGCTAGCGATAACGTTGCAAACGTAGCTATGCAGTCTGGTTAGTCAAATGACTTTCTATGGATTTGTCCGCCAAGTTGCCACAGTCTTGTCCACAGCTAACGTTTACACATAGCTAGTTAACTTGGACACTTCATTAGGATGTAAACATGGAGTTGCGCTAACATGACTAATGTTAACTTATCTGAATATGTTTTAGTGTAATCTTTCCAAATAAACAATGCAGAAATCTTTCTTTTCTAGTAGCGTTAGCTACCCAGTATGATTTCAAGTTTGAAAAGCGTTGGCTAGCATGTCAGGTGGGGTTTCACTGACTAGCTAGCTTAACATTAAACCACCATGATGGCACAGCATGTGTTCATTTTGTGAATTCACATTTCTGTCTTTGGTAACGGCGTTAGGTTTTGTAAGCGTTGTGGCAATAATACAACAATGCGTTGACAGAAAATGTACTTTTAATACTTAAGTATTTTTAAAAGCAAGTACTTCAGTACATTCGTAAAAATTTGACTGGACAACTTACACTTGTATCAGAATAACATTTGACCAGTGGGATCTGTACTTTGACTGAAGTAATGAAGTTGAGTACTTTGTCCATGTCAGGTGAAAACCATGTTGAGCTGGCAACAAAATGACTAAAAGTTTCTTCAGCATATACACTATATGGTCAAAAGTATGTGGACACTTGACCATCACACCCATATGTGCCGCTCCAAAACTATGGTCATTAACACTGTTGGTGCCATTTTTAACGAAAGATATTTTTAATAGTGTTTCTCAACAAGTGGGCCCTTTAAGGCTACATCCACATGGGCAACGGATCAGTAAAATATCAGGTACATATGGCAACGCAACGCTTGCTGAAAACGATGCAATACACATGCCACACCTCTACGTGCGCTGTAAGACGGTCCCATCGGAGACACCAGAACAATAGAAGAAGTAGGACGCATGCGCATAAACCCCTTCCTCTACCCGGCGTGAAACACTCATAGGAACAAGCACACAACAAGAAGAAGAAGATGGCTGCGACTACGTGAGGAAATCGTGCCTTCTGTGTGAACAAATTAGTTTTATTAGTGTGCATAGTTTTATATAACTTAATTTTCTTATTGTGTGTGAACATTTTGAAAAGCAGTCTTATCCAATAAAAAAAAGAAATTCAAGAAATGGTTCAGTTACTTGTTTATTTAAAAGAAAAGCTGTATACAAAAGTGAATGCAATGCAGTGGTTCATACAAAACAGCGAGAGTGCTGCTTGTTCTAGTCATGTGGTTGTGACGTCATCGTAAGCAAATCCGTTCTACTCATCCAGACAACTTCGCAACGGCGCCGTTGCCAGATTTTTCCACTCTGGAACCCATTCTCGTTTTGGGGCACCCAAAACGCCGGTGCCGTGTGGACGCCAGGCCGAAACGATAAACAATTTTATCAGATTCACCTGAATCCATTGCCGTGTGGACAGCCTTTAAGATTGGGTCATGGACTGTTGGGAAGAAAAAAACATTGCTAAATGCAAATGATAAAAATATAACAAAATGAAAATACAGTGGTGCTTGAAAGTTTGTGAACCCTTTAGAATTTTCTATATTTCTGCATAAATATGACCTAAAACATCATCAGATTTTCACACAAGTCCTAAAAGTAGATAAAGAGAACCCAGTTAAACAAATGACACAAAAATAATATACTTGGTCATTTATTTATTGAGGAAAATGATCCAATATTACATATCTGTGAGTAGCAAAAGTATGTGAACCTTTGCTTTCAGTATCTGGTGTGACCCCCTTGTGCAGCAATAACTGCAATTAAACGTTTGCGGTAACTGTTGATCAGTCCTACACACCGGCTTGAAGGAATTTTAGCCCGTTCCTCTGTACAGAACAGCTTCAACTCTGGGATGTTGGTGGGTTTCCTCATATGAACTGCTCACTTCAGGTCCTTCCACAACATTTCGATTAGATTAAGGTCAGGACTTTGACTTGGCCATCCCAAAACATTAACTTTATTCTTCTTTAACCATTCTTTGGTAGAACAACTTGTGTGCTTAGGGTTGTTGTCTTGCTGCATGACCCACCTTCTCTTGAGATTCAGTTCATGGACAGATGTCCTGACATTTTCCTTTAGAATTCGCTGGTATAATTCAGAATTCATTGTTCCATCAATGATGGCAAGCCGTCCTGGCCCAGATGCAGCAAAACAGGCCCAAACCATGATACTACCACCACCATGTTTCACAGATGGGATAAGGTTCTTATGCTGGAATGCAGTGTTTTCCTTTCTCCTAACATAACGCTTCTCATTCAAACTAAAAAGTTCTATTTTGGTCTCATCCGTCCACAAAACATTTTTCCAATAGCCTTGTGGCTTGTCCATGTGATCTTTAGCAAACTGCAGATGAGCAGCAATGTTCTTTTTGGAGAGCAGTGGCTTTCTCCTTGCAGCCCTGCCATGCACACCATTGTTGTTCAGTGTTCTCCTGATGGTGGACTCATGAACATTGGCTAATGTTAATGTGAGAGAGGCCTTCAGTTGCTTAGAAGTTACCCTGGGGTCCTTTGTAACCTCGCCGACTATTACACGCCTTGCTCTTGGAGTGATCTTTGTTGGTCGACCACTCCTGGGGAGGATAGCAATCATCTTGAATTTCCTCCATTTGTACACAATCTGTCTGACTGTGGATTGGTGGAGTCCAAACTGTTTATAGATGGTTATGTAACCTTTTCCAGCCTGACGAGCATCAGCAATGCTTTTTCTGAGGTCCTCAGAAATCTCCTTTGTTCGTGCCATGATACACTTCCACAAACATGTGTTGTGAAGATCAGACTTTGATAGATCCCTGTTCTTTAAATAAATCAGGGTGCCCACTCACACCTGATTTGTCATCCCATTGATTGAAAACACCTGACTTTCATTTCACCTTCAAATTAACTGGTAATCTGAGAAGTTCACATACTTTTGCCACTCACAGATATGTAATATTGGATCATTTTCCTCAATAAATAAATGACCAAGTATAATATTTTTGTCTCATTTGTTTAACTGGGTTCTCTTTATCTACTTTTAGGACTTGTGTGAAAATCTGATGTTGTTTCAGGTCATATTTATGCAGAAATATAGAAAATTCTAAAGGGTTCACAAACTTTCAAGCACCACTGTACATGGGAAAATATGACAATAAAGCAAATTGTTTAAAAAAAAAAGTAATATAAATAACAGATTAATAAAAACGGAACGCTCCCCATGGCCAATGATAAATCCGGTCATGTCATGTTGTGCGTCCAATAAATTTGTCAATTTTGGGGCCAACATTGATAAATGAAGTGAAATTCTGTATTCCTATAAAAGGCTGGGGGGGGACTATGGAAAGTAAAGGTAAGGTAAAAATATGCCAAGCAAGCTTTGTGTGGAGTGAGTAGCGTATGTGGCTGCGGAAAGCATGAAACTGTGATGTATTTAGAGACAAAACATTCGAGCCCTAAAGACAAGCCTTTTGAGTTTTTTCCAAAGAAAGCAAAGGGATTTGGATACATCTTAAAAAAAAATTGATCGAAAACGTGTGCTGTTCAGGTGCAATCCTGAATCCTAATAACGAAATGGATATTCAATACCAATTATTCAAAACAATGCATCTGTAATATCTCGACTGAACCCAAAGTAGTCACACATTTGCCACAAGTGCTCGAGTGACTGCACCAGATTTAAATATTTTTTGTAATTCTCATGTTCAGACTATACCTTGCGTTAAATAGTTGTGGACAGAGTGACATTTGCTTCATGCTCATATCTGATATAATTCTGTTTCCTAATTGAGAATGCCAACAATTCACTAAAAGCAAGGCGAGGACAGAGTTTTGGGTGGATTATTTTGGAACGTCCACCACCGTTGGGGACTAATGGTTGAATGCTACATTTGAGTGATGGATGAAATAATTTAATGATAGTTAGGAAAAGAGATTTGGACAGCTGCAGACAAGGTAAACATATGGAAAGGAGAGTTAATACTGCATGCAGTCTAGGTAGTGCCTGTTAGGATGATCTCATGCAGTGTTTCAGAGGCCGATTCACACATTTACACATTGAACTCACTGGCAGTGAAGGCAAGTTTATTGTGATATAAGAAGCCATACCTTGCATGGCCTCTCATTTGTGTGTGTGTGTGTGTGTGTGTGTGTGTGTGTGTGTGTGTGTGTGTGTTTAATATGCCTAGGGTGATCTGAAACAGGTGATGTTCATAATGGGGGAGCCAGATGCAGCCAGAGATCAGTGTGAAGTGTATTTACCTCGATGTGACGGGGCTGCTTACATCGAGAAACCCCAACGCTTCCCACATACTCAAGTTCCAGAAGTAAGGCAGCTACACAGTCTTTTCTTCATCCATAAAGGAAAAACTTTTTTGTTTTATCCTGTAGTCACGATTCACACCTGTACTCTCCACAGATGCCCTGTGAACCTTTCTGGCAAAATCTGTATTTGCTTCATACCTTAAACATCTATATTAGCTTCTAGCAACAATGTAGTAACGCAACGTGCTATATGATATAGCCATTAAAGGAGAACTGAAGTCATTTTTAAACTTGCTTTATTTCTTAATTAACATGTTTAGTCAGTTACGTTTTCAGTTTTAGTAACCTTATATCGCGACTCGTATTGGCAACTAATTGCAATTAAATATTATACTTATCAGCCTATTCGGTTTTTAGCCACGTTGAATTTAGTTCGTTTGGTCCACGGTAGGCGTCGCTCATCCGCGTGATCTTCACGAGACTTGTGCGAGACTTCGAAACGTGAAGTGTCAGCCAGGTGTCAGTGCCGCCATTTTGAAAACTGTTTTCCAGACAAAGTATTGCACAAAAACGAGTTTAAATGACGATTACTGCCTACTTTTTTTTTTTTCAAACTTTCCTGATTGCTATCAAAACAAACAAAACTTCCGGCTTGATTGCATCAGCATTCGAAAGAGCGCGTCTTTTTGACAACGTTGGCAGATGTCGGTCACTTTGATTTCCGCTGTACATTTTACTTCCGTCCTACGACGTCTCGTACAGGTCTCAACGAATCTCGTTTACGGCCATTGCTTTGACATATGGACTGATATATTACAGAGCATATTTCAAACACTCATAACTTGCTATAGCAGTGACAAAATAGCGATCAAAAATACATTCCTATATTTAATAAAATGAGAAATAGAATTTTGATAATAAAAAAAATTGCCTTCGGTTCTCCTTTAAAAAAAAAAAAAAGTCATGAGGAAATCAGTCATCTCATTGGGACACATAGGATTGGGTCAGAGTGTAATACTGGCCTTACACCAAATGACTTAAAATTGCAGACAAATTTCTGATGTCGGAATGAGAGTTTTGCTACAGTTGTGGCGCACTGCTGTCATCTCAGTCATTTGGGGTAGAGGTCTGCGCGGGTCGGATTTTTCAGTCCCGCTACCACCCGCGCCCGCATTGTGCAGTCCCACTCCCGCCCGCGCCCGCAAAGAACTATGATTTTCAGTCCCGCTCCCGCCCGTGCCCACAAAGAATTATGATTTTCAGTCCCGCTCCCGCCTGCCATATTTTGTCCCGCTCCTGCCCGCAAATCCCACATGATGCAGATGTTCGCGTTATTTCTCAGGAAAGTTCGTGTCTTGACACAGCGTAATGGTGCCCCGCCCCCTGCTTTGAGTGGATTTGAGCATAAATATCTACAGCTCACGTTCACGTTTGTTATTATTTACCTTGTTTCTGAATTCAGCATGTAGTGTCTCTAATAATAATAATTAGTGCTGTCAAGTGATTAAAATATTTAATAGCGAATCGCACATTTTTGTCACATGAGAAACCATTGTAATTCTCTGATCAGCATAAAAAAAAATGAATGGGCTTGCTTTGTACCAATGTTTTTTTTTTTATTGCAAAGCAGAGCTAGCAAGAGAACCATGAGTGAACAACTCTAATCAGAGAGACAGGTTACACAGTGACGGTAGGCTTGACTCAGTGCTATCCCAGAAATCCTTCCTGTAATATGCAAATTTGGCCGCCTCTGATTGGACAGCCAAATTTGCATATTACAGGAAGAATTTCTGGGATAGCATTGAGTCAAGCCTACCGTCACTGTGTAACCTGTCTCTCTGATTAGAGTTGTAGACTAACTCAAGCAGTAAATCACTTTACTCATGGTTCTCTTGCTAGCTGGGTGTGAACGGCGAGTCATTAGAGTTATCAAAGGATTTCCCGTTAGGGTGATCAATGGCAAATTTAAGATGCCATTCCTCACTCAATCTGGCAATCTGACACTCTCTGCAAATTTAGGCATCTTAAAATGTTTTTATTAATGCCAAATAAAATATCCAGCACAAATTATATATGATAGACATAAATTAATAATTTATAAATTTTATTTCAAACACGTTTTTAGTTAGCGGGACTGCAGCTTATCACCGCTCCCGCCTGCGCCGCATATGTGCGCTCCCGCCCGCGCCCGCATATGTGCACTTCCGGTCCCGCCCGCGCCCGCAATGAGCTTTCAAAATTTGTCCCGCGCCGCAGTGCTTTGCGGCGGGTCCCGCGGGACTCCCGTGGGAGTTCAGGGCTCTAATTTGGGGTAAGGTGGTCAGGATAGCTGTCTTAAGTCAGTCTCTTTCTTGTCTTGACATTCCAGTAAAATCAGTCTTGTTTCATATTATCTTTCGTCTTTGCTCATGCAAATAGTGACACCGCAAGATCCCCGTCTTTGCAAAATCATAAGTAATTGCTTAAACAGTTGTTTGTCATAAGGCTGGCGTAACTTTGTGATTAATAACACTTTTGTCTTTAGATGTGAGAGGATGTCAGATCATAGGTTTTTTAAATGTCTTTTCAGAATATTTCAGAGTCTTCTCATGTGTAGCTAGCATTAGGCACTAAAGAGGAAAAGCTGTTTTTGTCATCACAGCAGTTCACATTCAAGCCACTTGCAGTACAACTCACAGACATGCATGAGCTCTTCTGCTTGTGGGTGTTTCCACTTTTACATCTGACCACTTTTCTCTGTTTTGCTTATTTTAGGAGCTTTTGCTGTCCTCAAATGACTTGGAAGATTTGCCAGAGGACAGGGACATGATCCGCAGAACAATGAGCGTAAGGGGTGATTTTCTTCCATCCTGTCAATGCTAATGGACCTTGGTTTATGCATGTTATCAAAACACATTTTGGAGAGACGGGCTGAAAGAGGTCCTGTGCTTTACCCCGTTATAATCTCCTCAAACACAGGACTTGGTCAATAGCTTAGGGTTTGTGTTTTTAAACAGAAAGGATGTACGTAGTTTGGCAAAATGGGTGATGTGTATTAGTCTCCTGTCTTCAGCTTTAAACAGACTAGACATGACCTGTGTAATTAGGGTGACCAGACGTCCCGGTTTTACCGGGACAGTCCCGATTTGGGGTTGTGTGTCCCGAGTCCCAACAAAAGTCTGTCGGGACACGGATATGTCCCGGTTTTCGCCACTCGCGACGTTTGCGACTGAGCAGCGTGGGAATCATTAGCGGAGAAATGTGTGCATTTACTATTTTGATGAATTGACAGGAATCGCAAACTTTCCTGGTTACTGCCCCCTGGCCCTGTGGCATGGGTGTTTATTTAGCCACATTATTCCAGACAACAGAACGTGTTGCCATGCAACAATAAAATAAACATTAACTGGTGCGAATGTTCTTTGTCGAGCAGCTAGCAGCAGTAATGCCGCAGCAATTATGCCAAAAAGAAAATGTACCTTTTCCAAAGATTTACATGGCACCTACCCCTTCCTCCGAGAGGTGCAGAACAATGCGCACGAAGCCGACTGCACACAGTGACTACGTTTACATGCACGTCCAAATCGAGCTGCTGTTGGTAATCGAGCAAAGGGTCCCAGCAGGGGTGCCAGAGAAATCCAATCCTACATGCACAAGTGAAATCGGGCTATTGTGCAAGGTACATTGTGCACCCGAGCCACACGTGGCGCTACACGCTCCATCGTGTTGGTACACTTCCGGTTGTCGTCATGAAGAAGAGCTAAAGTGTTGCCAGATACTGCTGACGTTTTCCAGCCCAAAACATGTTCAAATCCGCTAAAATGCACTTAAAACCCCCAATCTGGCAACACTAGTCCGTGTTCAAGCTGTTAGGCTTGCTCTAACAGACTATGGCTACAAACTGTCCGGCGCAGACCACTGTTTTGTAAGACAACTTATTTTGCACAATAATATTTTTCTAAAGTCCATTTTTTGCTTACAAAAAAATATATTTTTTTTGCTTACAATTTAACTTATGTCTTAATAAACACACAAAAAGTTCAATTGTTTTGTTTTTATTGACATTCTTCAGATGTTGGACATACACATATATATATATATATATATATATATATATATATATATATATATATATACATACACACACACACACACACACACACACACACACACACACACACACACACACAAATACAATGACTTGTTTATGTACACAATTCACAGCTATGCAACTGCTGTACAGATGTATTTGGTGATACAGTAAGTGAGCTAAATTTTAACAGTGCAAACAATGCCACAAAAAGAAAAGATTCATGCCGTTGTCTTGATTCGTTGTCATGCCGACCGAGGCTGTTGTGTTTCCCGCTTGTGGTCTCGTCACTCGTCACTT
The DNA here is from genome assembly GCF_027579695.1 of Neoarius graeffei. Classification (NCBI taxonomy): domain Eukaryota; kingdom Metazoa; phylum Chordata; class Actinopteri; order Siluriformes; family Ariidae; genus Neoarius; species Neoarius graeffei. The sequence goes on from NC_083580.1 coordinate 13,133,340, forward strand.
CCGGAAGTAGCTCGACAACTAGCTCGATAGGGTATACATGCACAAAGAAGCTCGGCAGAAATCGCATAAACTAGGTCGTGTAGCTCGATTCCGAGAAATCAAGTTCGGTTCAATTTCAGCCGAATTAAGGTGTATACATGGCATTTTGAACTTCGATTTCAGTCGAGCAACGGCAGAAATTCGATTCTCTCTATGTGCATGTAAACGTAGTGACTGTAAGTGCTTTGTTCTTGTACTGAATTGGGTAGCCTATGTTGCAAATGCTGTGCGCTCCTGTGGGGGCTTTCCTCGGGCTGTCGCCCCTCTCCTCCTTTACTGCTGTTTTGTTTGAGTGTATATTTAAGGAAGCCGAGAGAGGCCCTTCATATAATCTTTTTTTATTCACCTTGTTATTCCGAGATAACGACATAATTAATTCAGGATCTCGAGAAAACAACACAACTAATTCGAGATCTCGAGAAAACAAAACCGTTATTTCATGATCTCAGCTGGATCACTGTATCTCCGTCGGTAGAGATGAAGCCGGGCCAGTCTTCTGCGGAGGTGCCGCGGACTAATTTTGAAATTATCCCTTATTAAAAGACTTAATGCAATCTCTCCCTGTGTCAACCCCTGATCAAAATATTGCCTTATTAGGTGATCGATTATTCCAGACATTCTAATGACCAAAGTTGCGTCTATACAGAATGAGAAATAGCCCCAAAGTCAGCATATCACAAGTCTCTTGGCGCACCTGAATGAACCATTTCTCAGCGGTTTGCTCGAGATCATGAAATAATTTTGTTTTCTCGAGATCACGGAATAATTGTTTTGTTTTCTTCGAGATCTCGAATTAGTTGTGTCGTTTTCTCGAGATCCTGAATTAATTATGTCGTTATCTCAGGATAACAAGGTGAATAAAAAAAAAGGATTATATGAAGGGCCTCTCTCGGCTTCCGTAGTATATATTCTCAAATCACTTGTCTGTTTTTTGTTTCTGTTTAACATACCATTCTGACAGTTTGGCCATACTGAACAGCTTGTTGCACCTTCCATTAAAGTGTTCACTTTTGTACACATCATCTTGCTTTATTCATTCAGTTGTGGCGAATGGTTATTAAGGTTGATTCTGACCTAGGCTATGTTGAGGTCACATATCTACTTTTTAAGTTCATGCTATAGTGCATACAATTTTAGAGATATAGCCTACATGCATTCTTCTTGGTGTTCTCACAAACAGGTGGAATAAATCAGTTTAAATGTGGCCTATGGACATAGCCTGGCCTATTCTCAGCCATTACAAAATCTGTTGTCTGACCATAATTTAACTGATCTGTATACCACTATGCTACTAGATAACAAAATGCCTGTTTGTTTTATTTCATGTGAGATGTTGATAAATGTGAGCTTCAACAAAATGATAAGAGCACCTCTCTGAGTGTCACGTTTACGTAAAAAAAAGGTGTGCGTGAACAAGCATGGTCGCGCGCAAAAGTGTCCCGGTTTCAGACTAGGAAAATCTGGTCACCCTATGTGTAATTTACTTTGCTACTCAAAAAACTATTATGCAAATACATGGTTATCTGTTATCATTATTATTATTATTATTATTATTATTATTATACCCCCGCTCCGAAGGAGGGGAGGTATACTGGTTTATTTACCTTGGTCTGTCCATCCATCCATATCTCCGTGTTTCCGTCCGTCCAAAACGCCCTTTTCCTCAGCAACCACAAATCATAGCCACTTGGTACCAAACTTCAGCTTGGGGTTCTAATCGTGTATACCGTTTTCAGGTCTGTCGCACATCAACTTCCTGTTTACCAACTGAATGTATTTCCAGGGTGGATTTACAAAATTTTCGTAACACTTTTCTCAGCAACTACAAATCACAACTGCTTGATATTTGGTACCGAGCTTCAGCTTGGGGTTCTATACCACGCATACCATTTTCAGGTCTGTCGCACATCAACTTCCTGTTTACCGACTTAATGTATTTATGAAACCTCTAACATGGATTTACAAAATTTTTCGTAACACTTTTCTCAGCAACTACAAATCACAACTGCTTGATATTTGGTACCGAGCTTCAGCTTGGGGTTCTATGCCGTGTGTACTGTTTTCAGGTCTGTCGCACATCGACTTCCTGTTTACCAACCGAATGCATTTACGAAACACATAGGGTGGGTTTTGACGCTATTTCAAGAAGCAAAATGCGATTTCAAAATGACAGTGTACCAGGATGCTGTTTGAAATCCCCGGGGAGAGACACTGCTCTTTACTTACTTGTTTCAGGGTTAATTATTTGTTGAAGTCAACATTCATAATAAATGTCTTATTCCTTCAATTGCTTGCATTTTGATATAAGCGAGAGCGGGGGGGATACGTAAGTGAGCAGTAGCTCACAGTCGATCTTGTTTCTCATGAAAATTTTCTTGGTGTCTAGGAAGTACACCGAGGCCCAGGAATCATTAAGCAATGCAGTATGTTTAACAAGAAAATATGGACAAAAATTTACATGTACTACAAAAATTTGGCCATAATTGCTGCTTGTTTGTTTGATTGCCTCATGCACAAAACCAAATTTAAAGTCATTGAAGTGATCTTTCTATTTGCATTTGTTTCTGTATTTTGACCAATTCATAACGAACTTGACAATTCCATATGTTTAATCTCTAGGAATTACAATGTAATTTCCTCTTGCTTTCATTGCAGTGGTTTTGAGACTGGTCAAATGTATGCCAGTGTTCTCTTTGATCCAGCTCTATGTTCTGTAGAGGTTGTTATTCATGGATCCAATGTAACATCTAATGTAGACCCAAGTAAAATAAATTTTTGACATATGAGCAGTGTATGTATGTGTCTAAGCTCCTCACCCATCATCTGGCTTTAATTAAGCAATGTCAAAGTTGCTGGCTTCAAGAGAATAAAATGGTCAGAATTTCTTCTAATATTTTTCCAGAAACCTTTTCACAGACTCTTGTGGCATAACCCTTTGAATTTTGAGGGCTTTTGTTGTAGTGGCAGGCTTTCATGACTACAGCACTTTCAGCCACTTGTTTCCTTTACACATGCTCCCAGTGGGACAGCCATGCCCCACACGGCTATAATTAAACACCAACTGCTGGCAAGCCTTGCACCATTTTACACAAGAGGCTTAAAGGTAAATACTTAAATAGGTTTTATTTTTTTCCATTGGCCAGAGTGAGGCCCATTCCTGAGGCTCTGTAGGGTATATTAGAACACACAAAAAAGACTGATAGAAGTTCATGCAGTTCATACAGTGGGGCAAAAAAGTATTTAGTCAGCCACCAATTGTGCAAGTTCTCCCACTTAAAAAGATGAGAGAGGCCTGTAATTTTCATCATAGGTACACTTCAACTATGAGAGACAGAATAGGGGGAAAGAATCCAGGAAATCACATTGTAGGATTTTTAATGAATTAATTGGTAAATTCCTCAGTAAAATAAGTATTTGGTCACCTACAAACAAGCAAGATTTCTGGCTCTCACAGACCTGTAACAACTTCTTTAAGAGGCTCCTCTGTCCTCCACTCGTTACCTGTATTAATGGCACCTGTTTGAACTTGTTATCAGTATAAAAGACACCTGTCCACAACCTCAAACAGTCACACTCCAAACTCCACTATGGCCAAGACCAAAGAGCTGTCAAAGGACACCAGAAACAAAATTGTAGACCTGCACCAGGCTGGGAAGACTGAATCTGCAATAGGTAAGCAGCTTGGTGTGAAGAAATCAACTGTGGGAGCAATTATTAGAAAATGGAAGACATACAAGACCACTGATAATCTCCCTCGATCTGGGGCTCCACGCAAGATCTCACCCCGTGGGGTCAAAATGATCACAAGAACGGTGAGCAAAAATCCCAGAACCACACGGGGGGACCTAGTGAATGACCTGCAGAGAGCTGGGACCAAAGTAACAAAGGCTACCATCAGTAACACACTACGCCGCCTGGGACTCAAATCCTGCAGTGCCAGACGTGTCCCCCTGCTTAAGCCAGTACATGTCCAGGCCCATCTGAAGTTTGCTAGAGAGCATTTGGATGATCCAGAAGAGGACTGGGAGAATGTTATATGGTCAGATGAAACCAAAATAGAACTTTTTGGTAAAAAGTCAACTTGTCATGTTTGGAGGAGAAAGAATGCTGAGTTGCATCCAAAGAACACCATACCTACTGTGAAGCATGGGGGTGGAAACAACATGCTTTGGGGCTGTTTTTCTGCAAAGGGACCAGGACGACTGATCCGTGTAAAGGAAAGAATGAATGGGGCCATGTATCGTGAGATTTTGAGTGAAAACCTCCTTCCATCAGCAAGGGCATTGAAGATGAAATGTGGCTGGGTCTTTCAGCATGACAATGATCCCAAACACACCGCCCGGGCAACGAAGGAGTGGCTTCATAAGAAGCATTTCAAGGTCCTGGAGTGGCCTAGCCGGTCTCCAGATCTCAACCCCATAGAAAATCTTTGGAGGGAGTTGAAAGTCTGTGTTGCCCAGCGACAGCCCCAAAACATCACTGCTCTAGAGGAGATCTGCATGGAGGAATGGGCCAAAATACCAGCAACAGTGTGTGAAAACCTTGTGAAGACTTACAGAAAACATTTGACCTTTGTCATTGCCAACAATTTTAGCCTCCGTCTCCCGCCTCCCGATCGTATTTGTTAAAAACTGGATAATCTCCCGGTTTTGGGAAATCCCTACTGCCAAGTTAAAAATACTCCCGATTATGTCCAATCAGAATCATGTGAGAAACACTGCTGACATCAACTGATTTTTAACCAATCAACGAACAGAACGACAGTCACTTCTGTAATGTAGGATTCCCCCAGGCTGTCTGACATTTTTTACAAGCGGTCGTTCATCATGGCCACTAAACCCAATACCAAACGGCAAAAATATGAATGCAAATACCAGGTTGCATGGGAGAATGAATTTCCATGGATAAGCAAATGTTTGACCAGCCAGTTACACATTTTAAGGTAAAGATACCTTAAATCAGAATATAATGGACATTTTGAGTGTGAAATTAAACTAGTTTTCCATACCATTTCAGAAACAAACTGTACATCTTCTAAAGTGTTTAGTGAAATTTTGGAGGACAGAGAATTTGTTTGATGAGTGTATTTGAATCGTGTGGTCGTGTCTTAGTGCTATTTTGAATTTATGTTTGAAAGTTTTAAGTTTACAAGTGAATTATCTGGAAAGTGACTGATTTTGATAGAGTTTTGAGGTTTTAAGTGAAAGATTACTAGTGAGTGTATTTTGGTAGGATTAAAATTTTGCATTCGAGTGAATTTCTTTGCGGAGTATATTTTGATAGTATGGTCGTATTTATAGTGCCATTTTTAAATTTTGTTTGAAAACTTTCAAAGTTTGCAAATGAGCAAATTCCTTTGATGCATTCCGATAGGATTTCTAGTGCTTTTTAAAAATTCTGTTGGAAAGCGTTTAGTGAGAGAGATGCATTTTAGTACTACTAAGACAGTGCAGTATTTATTTAATTGAGTTGTTACTATTTTGGTTAAATCTTATTAAAATTTAATTTATATATGATATTATAGTTCTCTGTATTTTTACATGAGCTTACAGAAGGAAAACACATTTGATGCAATCCAATAATACAGTTGTGCTCATAAGTTGACATACCCTGGCAGAATCTATGATTCTTTGACCATTTTTCAGAGAATATGAATGATAACACAAAAACATCTTTTCCACTCATGCTTAGTGGTTGGGTGAAACCATTTATTGTCAAACGAGTGTGTTTTCTCTTTTTAAATCATAATGACAACAGAAACTACCCAAATGACTCTGATCAAAAGTTCACATACCTTGGTGATTTTGGCCTGATAACATGCACAGAAGTTGACACAAATGGCTACTAAAGGTAACATCCTCACCTGTGATCTGTTTGCTTGTAATCAGTGTGTGCGCATAAAAGCTGAGTGAGTTTCTGGGATCCAGACAGACTCTCGCATCTTTCATCCAGCCACTGACGTTTCTGGATTCTGAGTCATGGGGAAAGCAAAAGAATTGTCAACGGATCTACGGGAAAAGGTAGTTGAACTGTATAAAACAGGAAAGGGATACAAAAAGATATCCAAGGAATTGATAATGCCAGTCAGCAGTGTTCAAACTGTGATTAACAAATGGAAAATCAGGGGCTCTGTTAAAACCAAGCAAATGCCACAAAGTATCTCGCTTACAATACGCCAAACAGCACAGAGACAAGCCTCAAAACTTCTGGAACAAGGTAATTTGGAGTGATGAGACCAAAATTGAACTTTTTGGCCACAACCATAAACGTTACATTTGGAGAGGTGTCAACAAGGCCTATGATGAAAGGAACATCATTCCTACTGTAAAGCACGGAGGCGGATCGCTGATGTTTTGTGGATGTGTGAGCTACAAAGGCACAGGAAACTTGGTCAAAGTTGAAGGAAAGATGAATGCAGCACGTTATCAGAAAATACTGGAGGCAAATTTGCACTCATCAGCCCGGAAGCTGCGCATGGGACGTACTTGGACGTTCCAACATGACAACAATCCAAAACACAAGGCCAAGTCGACCTGTCATTGGCTACAGCAGAACAAAGTGAAGGTTCTGGAGTGGCCATCTCAGTCTCCTGACCTCAATATCATTGAGCCACTCTGGAGAGATCTCAAGCGCGTAGCTCATGCAAGACAGCCCAGGAATTTACAGGAACTGGAGGCTTTTTGCCAAGAAGAATGGGCAGCTTTACCATCTGAGAAAATAAAGAGCCTCATCCACAACTACCACAAAAGACTTCAGGCTGTCATTGATGTTAGAGGGGACAATACACGGTATTAAGAACTGGGGTGTGTAAACTTTTGATCAGGGTTATTTGGATTTTTTTGTTGTTGTCATTATGATTTAAAAATAGCAAACACAGTTGTTAATCAATAAATGGCTTCACCCAACCACTAACCATGAGTGGGGAAAAAGTTTTTGTGTTATCATTCATATTCTCTGAAAAAAGGACAAGAAAGCAAAAATTCTGCCAGGGTATGTAAACTTATGAGCACAACTGTACTTTCACTCACTGTGACCTATTTTAAGAAATTATAAACATTCTTCTAAAGCATCACTTGTGTTATTTTCTGTGGGTCTCTGTATGTATACAATATTCAGGCATGAGATTTTTCAGCTAAAAATCTGATTTAAGCAGACTTCCCTTTCATTGTTATTATATTAAAATTCAAGACGAGTATTATTTCAGATTTTTCACTCTGAGCTCTCTCATGCCTGATACGTGAATCCCATAACCTATCGTAATTGATAGAACAAAATCAACAATTCAAAAACTCTTTAATTGTATAAATTTCAAATGGTTTGCAATTCATTGGGATCCACTGTTTTTATCGTTTCAACCGCGCATCAGACCCTCGTCCAATTGAAAATGTCATTCATGCACTTTTCTCCCCCATGAGAATTTTGAAAAGTTGGCAAGTATGCTCTCATTTATTCCATCTCAGTTAGTGTATTTTTTTTTTAAACTTTGTAAGCTCCATTAAAAGTAGACGGCCTTTCAATTTCATAAAATCGGTGAAATTTAGTACCCTCTGAAATTTGGTCATTATGATATGTTTATTTCTGTAATATCTTTTTAAAATAAAAAGCTGTTCTATGGCCAGAAAGTTATGTAATTTGAAGGGATTCCCAAGCAAATAATGTGCATGAAATCGCTCGCTTTGTGCAGTCAAGCAGACAGAGGAAGTCCGTGTGCGCATGCGCAGGTTTACCTTGATCGTGCACTGGCAGTTACATCATCTCGTCACTAAACGAACAGCTGATCACACCGAGGTGCTCGCTGACCACCGATATTTATTAGTTTGGTCCTGCGTTTCCTTTCCTTCGCAACATAACGTCTTTTCTTCTCGCTTTCCGTTACTGTAGTCGTCTTCCACGTTTCATTCGCACACTCGTGTCCTCTATTTCCCTCTGCTGTTTTAAATTTGTATCCCATAATGCCTTGCGTGAACGGGGAAAGCCCACCATGTCATGCATGACGTAGTATCTTGTATTATGTCACGGTGAAGCAAGAAAAAATAGCGGAGAATTTCGGGACGCATGGCCCTAAATTCATTAATTGTTCTATTATTAAAAAACGAATAAAATTGGAAGTCTGTGATTCAAATACAATAGCTTTCGATCCACTCAACAAAAATAATTGGGTGTCGGGGAAAATTCTTTTTATGACTTACACTTGAAAAATCTGAAAGGCAGTACAGCTTTAAACTATAAAAAAAAAAAACTCTATGAAACTACTGAACACTGTGGCAACTGCTAGCTTCTAGTTAGCATTCCCACAATACTTAATCAGAAGTTGCATTACCCTTTCTTCACCCCTCATTCTCCTTGCTGGGTTGAGTTCTCCTGCGACTCTTTTCTGCTTAGGGTATTCCACAGCCCCTCACCATCCAATCAACTAACATGCCTGAGGCTTCATACTGCTAGAATGGTTAAGTGGTTTTCCCTTTTCATACAATGCTAAGTTAGCACAATTTAGCTAACACGCAGCTCTGGAGCTGGGGTTGCATTTCCATGCACACAACTGACCCCTTGTTCACTTTAATTTTCGTCAGGTTTCCGACGTATCACATTTTGTTTCTATACAGCATACAGTTGGACTAAAGAGCCATGCTGCAACACAGCTCCTCATGCAGCCAAGATCTGAATCCTTTGGCAGGGCCGCGTTAACCCTTGCCAAGGCCCTGGGCAGACACTCCCCCGAGGCCCCACCCCTGCCTGTTGTCAACTGCGCTCAGCAAATTCACCCCCTCAGACGTGCCTGTCTAACTAGACACAGAAACTTAAATAATGACAGTGGCACAATTAGAAATACTGTTGAACGATAAAACTTTATATCCATCAACACCTATTTAATCACGAAAAAGCAATGGTGAAATAGGCAATTGCATGGTGAAAAAATCTATCAGACATCACGATTAACAAGTCTGGTTAACTAAAGTTTAGCCTCAAGAAGCCTTTGAATGAGTGAGTCAGTGAACAACATGTTAAGAACATAACCTAGGCCTATAACAGTTTCTTTAGTATTCAGAACAAGAACATTCATTTGGTATATAACCGTTTGTTTTCATTTTGGAATCCAGGCGACTTTTAACTTGTGAAAACAAAGAGCGATAACAGGGCTGCCAACTTTTCGAAATTCCTTGGAGTGAGATTTTTTGGGGGGGGTTGACGGCAAAATTTTTCCGCACACCATGCAGTAAGTGGGAATTTTGTATTCAGTTTGATATTCACTTGTCCCCCTGCATTCTGGTGTTTTGTTTGTGGGTCGTCCAGCTGGAGATGGACGGGGGGGGGGGGGGGGGGGGGGTGTTGAGATTTTGGATTTAGTAGATGTTCCTGCATTCTGGTGGATTTTTGGAGTGGCCTGCTGTGCCATACCTACATTCTTACACACCCTGACTTGCCAGGCCTTCAGCTTGTGGCCAACAAAAGCACCAAGTTTTGGCTTAAAAGCCCCCACACTAGAAAACTACAGATGACTGCCAATGTTCCTGTAGCCCTATAGACCTGTGTTTCAGGTTTAAAGGCAAGTTCATGTTTGAAAATATTTCATCAGCTAAGCCTAAACACCTTCTGAATTGAAACTAAATGTTAAGTTTTTAATAACTGTTGCAAAAAATAAGATTGTTCCTCACTGACTATTCATTATGCATTTAAAGGCTTTCCCCACCACTGAGTTCAGCAGAAGATTGGCATGGGGGAAAGTATCAACAGCAAAAGAACAAATAAAATGCTTAAACAGTAAGCAAAATGTGCATGTGCTACAAGAAACATTAAAATGATCAAGTTTGAACAGTATTGAAACACAAAAAGCTGAACCTTGGCCATAGGTGGGACTGTGCACACAAAGTGGGCTTAAAAATTTTGGTCATACTTAAATAAGCTATATTAATATATTTCTTATTAATTTATTTCTTATCTATGTTTCTTATTAGTAATAGAGCATTCACCAGGGCCTGTTATCTGACAAATATTCTCTACCTGTCTTGCCCTCTTTGAAACCCTGTCTCCTCAGTATATTGTTCTCTGTCTTTTTTTTTAATTATTCACAAGTTCAAGTTCTTTGATATTACAGGTGACCATGCTTTATTTACTTTAACTGAGCAATTACATACATCATAAATAATTAAAAATAAATACCCTGTAAATAAACAATAGGTATGGTGGCTAATGGCTCTTCTTGCATTTGTAATATTATCTCTTACTTGCTTTATTTTACAACATTTCCAGTATGGCTTCAAATAAAGTCATAAAGTATGATAACATACAGTAAACAAACTAAAAATGCACCTTAATAACCGTGTGCTAAGGAGGTGCTCTCCCGTGCTGCTTGTTGGGGAAGATAGAGGCTGTGGCACGGCAGTAGGCCTATAATGATTTAGCAGGCCTAGTACACAGCTCTCGATATGGCATTAAATATTCTCACAACACTTATAGGCTAAAACGATTCAGAAACTTTATATAAGTTCATAATTACGCCAGTAACACCACACATTGGCATGCATATGTACAAACCTGTCTGAGACACCCGTCTTCAACTCGGATACCTTCTTCTCTCTCCTCTTCCTCTAAATTGACGGTAGGCAATTATCCAACTACCGGTGAGTGCAGCATCATTAGATGCGCCACCTACCATAGGGGAGTGTGTACAGAAGGGAACACCTCTCTGCCTATTTAGCTGTGCGTAAGGCGTAATTGATCGATCACAAGTGGTTGGCACGACGCAATGGGTAGCCTAGATCAGATAGATAAACTAGATTTTTTTCTAGCGTGAGAAATTGGAGGTATGGCGTGTGAGCATGTGAAGACAATCAAATGCGTGTGTCTCACGCTCATTGCGTGAGAGTTGGCAGCCCAGCGATAACAAAGAGAGAAAAATATCTTGCTTCTCAGAAATAAATCTCAAAATGTTAGGCTATGTGAAACATTTCATCCTTTCACACATGTAATGTCCCAAACAGCAGTGGCACACAGCTTTGCGCATTCAGTTTGACAGCCATGGGTCAACTTACAAGGGCACTTTCCTACTTTTCTGGAAAGCGAAGTCATTAATTAAATCATTGAACTCAAGCTGGCGTAGCGTGTGAAGACATGGTGGACAGTGATCATATTGACAATGACGGGTGACTTATGCGACGGGACAAGGTGGGCTTCCTTACGGGTGGCGAAATGCATCAAAAATGTTATCAATATGATCAAAACTTCTGAAAATATCGTTTCATATTTTCCGATCTCGCTACCTCCGAGGCCCCCTAGTGGCCGAGGCCCTGGGCAGCTGCCCATGAAGCCCATTAGGATAACACGTCCTTGTCCTTTGGAAGCCAAAGACGGGCAGCCACTATGTGCCCACTGCCTCTGCATTGATCATCTAAAGCAGAGGTTTTCAATCTTATCCACAACAGGCTGGTGCGGCTGCAAGTTTTCATTGCAATGAATCAGAAATCATACCTGATTCCACCGGTTTAATCAGTTCATCCTTGCCTTCAGTCAGTTATCAGGTGTGGCTCCTGCTTGCACTCTCAGAAAAAAAAATATATATATATGTTATTTACCAGCTGGGAAGTCCATATCATGAAATACCGTGACCGAGGTCTTGAAAGTACTGAGCGAGGCCCTCTGGGCCAAGGTCGGTATTCAAGGCCAAGGTCACGGTATTTCACCATATGGATCGACCTTAAGCTGGTAAATAATAATTATTTTTTTCTTTACCAAATTCTAACAGAAAACGAGAGCGCCCGAAAGGGAAAACCGAGCCGAGGTGAGCCACCATTTTGAATTCTCATTCACGGCTGTAATGCAAATTGCTTCCTCCTCGGTATACAAGTGCACTTCGATGGCAGGAAAAAAAACTACATTTTGCAGCCTATGTAGTCCCCTATTTAAACAAATAGGAGTCATTCAGGATTCAGCCATGTTTTTGCTCGGCATTAGCAACAGTTACAGGTTTTTAGCTTTCTCCTGAAATGTTTTCTTTTATTTCGTCTTCATCAGGGTAGTAAAACTCGCTTTCGCTGTGAAGACTGTCGTTATCGCTATCCATGATGTAAAATTAATGGTATTCTCCTGAGAAGTGTGAAAATAAATGTTGACAAAAATTGCTACTATGTTTGTTGTTGTGAACGAGCGAGTCGCCAGCGGTCCGTATCCGGGGTCCATAACTGGGGTCTGTATCGTAGGATACAGACCTGCTTGCCAGCCAGTCAGAGCGCAGAATTTGATGGAAACCAGACCGTGAAAAAAATAAAGTGCATTATTGTACCTTTAAAGGTATAACGGCTCATCACTGGGGCAGTACCCTCTAAGGTACTTATTTGTATCCTTTATATACTGCTTTGGAACATATATGTACCTTTTTGGCCCTAAAAAGGTACACATAGTTACCTTGAGGTCTATTCATGAGCTGTAGGGGGTACATTAGTGTAGATTGTACCTTGAGGGACAGAAATGGACTCCTACTGTACCTCTGTTTCTAACAATATGGTTAGAATAAAAGCCTGCACCACCAGTTTGCCCCAGAAAAAGGCCACTAACCTAGCCTGAAAATCAGCCAATAGATTTAGGGGTGGATTTATACCACAGTGGTGATGCAGCGTTTTTATTTTATTTTTATAAAGAGTAGCCGTCCTCAATAAGGCATGTTAAGAAAAAGTCATTTCCATTTGTTGAAACAAACAGTACCACCTTTATTATCCCCCAGATATTTAAAACTTCCTTTAATCCAAATTAATTTGTCTGGAAGTCTCGGTTCTCCACCTAAGAACTAAAGATTCTTCTGGGCATTCACCATTTCCACTGTGTCATCTGCATATGCTGATGGTATTAAAGTTGAGCACTGAAATTGGTGATTCCTTCCCTCAGGTTACACAACGGGAGTTCAGTAGCTAACAGTCATATAATAGCTGTTCAACAGCACGCTTGACAGAGATTATCCCTGTCTAATTCCCCTCTAAACCTCTGTTCCCCTATAAACCACTGTTATCTTTAAATACACTCTCACTTTGCAAAATCTTAACCATGACTATAAATTGAATTTAACTTGAATCCAAAGCATTCTAAAGTGTTCCACAACTATCCACGATAAACTTGGTCAAATGCCATCCTGAAATAATCACCCAGTGTTTAAAGGATATGGGACATGGATTTTTTTCTGGGCATAATTATGTATAAAGGACATAAGAAATGCCATCTAAATCACTGCAGGGCTTCAAAAATGTGAAAATCACCACATTATTCAAGTTTTTTTATACATCAGCGTAAAACAAGGATTCGTTAATGAGCTAGGTGGTCACGTGACCCGTGACGTCACAAAAACTTTCCAAGGAGCCAGCGCTTGGGTATCTAATGTAAACAGGTTACCGAAATGGACACCATCGACAGTGACATTCCCGATGTTTCACAGAGATGTGAAGTTAGACCCTATCAATTCGAACCGATAGCTGGAAATTCACATGAACATAGATCTTGTCTTTACTCTGACGGGTCAGATGATTCTGAGAGTGAGAGTTCATTCAGCCCTCATGAAACTGAAAGTGGTCGGCTCGATAACACTTCCTGGTAAGTTAAAAACAATTCTGCTCAAAGGCTAATGATCTGTTGAAAGAAGTATTATTTTTGTATCATACATTGAAAGTTCATCATAGATCTAGCTAAAGTCCGTTGCAAGCTAGTTTTTTTTTTTTGCTGATATTTTTCGAGATTGATTGAGATACACTGCTTCCAGAGTCCGAGATGAAAACATTCAAAATGGCAAAACGAGTCAGAATTATGATAATCAATAATTGATACACCCAAAATTATAATACTAATCCTTACCTCGGCTTTCAGTTGCTTAGCGCAGAGGTCTTCAACAGGGGGGTCGCGAAATCGCACCGGATCACTCATATCAACAAAAATATTCCTGCCCTGTCCCCTGGCCTCCGTGCAGGGATGCAAACAGCGCGCCTTTCGGCGGATGCCGCCTTTTTCAGGGCTGAATCACACAGATCCGATTAAAAAAAAAAAAATAGCGATATTAATTCATGAAACATGAAGTATAAGGATGAGAAAAAAACAGTTTAAATCGGGAAGCTGCGCACATTTGTGCAGCCTGGCGCAAATGTGCGCAGCTTCCCGATTTAAACTGTTTTTTTCTCATCCTTATACTTCCTGTTTCATGTTTCATGAATTAATATCGCTCAGTACCTGAGTATTAATGTTGAAAGAATCCTCAGTGAAATGGTCCAAACACAGTTTGTGGGAAACAGTAGGTGCAAAGTTTTTTCAACAGGTGTTCTGTAAAGTTATCCTACCTCTTGGATTTGTCCTACCAAGCCTACTGCGCATGCGCAGGTGAGCCCACACTTTCCTCAGCTTCAGGTCCTTTGGGAATGCAAAAAAACTTACTCCAGGGCATTTCCCATTGGAATTATTGCAACCATAAGCAGCACAATACACCATGATGTCCAATGTATGATGTCCAATGTACTTTAAAGACTATAAAAACAATTTTCTTGTCATCCACTTCTCCATTCATCTACCCACTTGTGCTGTGCCCGAAAGTTTTTGTGACGTATGATCACGTGACAGCAGCTCTTCCGGTTGTAAAAAATGCATATCGGAAGTCGAGCAGAAATGCCATATAATCATCACGAATATAACGATTTTGCTGAATTTAATAGATGATTTTGTATTTGTTGATGCAATTAATTCATATTTTTAATGGAAAGAAACTGATATAGCGTGCGTTTATGTTTCATGTCCCATATCCTTTAAGGCTAATATCCTGAGATGTCCAGAATTTAATCATTTCTCAAAGATTATCCTGCCAAGCACACAGTACATTAGGTCAAAATGAAAAATTTGCCCTTTTACCTTCGCTTGACCTGTGGCTACGGCTGGGTGATGTGGCTAAAAATGTTATCATGATAAAAAATTTCATATCAAATCGATATATCACTCCTGAGTGAAAATTGAAGATACCAGACAGTAAATTGTGGTTTAAAACTATTATTTATGATCAGCACATGACAAACACTTGCGTGTGGAACATTTTCCTCAACAAAAGCCTAGATCACAACCGGACGTACGATTTTTTGGCCGTACGATTTTTGGCATTTCCCAAATCGCTGCGTTTTTTTTGTTCGTGGAGAAAGACGCACGTTGGCCGTAAGTTTGTCTTGCAACCTGAAAAACACGTAAGCGCCCGTAGAGTTTGTTTGACATGACAAAAACCTCTGCGGCCAGTCTACGGCTCGAAAATCAGCACGTCACACGCGCGCCCTCCGTGCGTTTCACGCGCGCCCTCCGTGTGTTTCTTGCGTTTTTTGCACGTAGACCGGCCGTAGGAGTACGTACGGCCGGTTGTGACCGAGGCTAAAATAAATATCTTAATAGAAAACTTAAGTGGCAGCATGGTGGTGCAATGGTTAGCATCTCACAGCAGGAACGTTCTGGGTTCGAACCTTGTGACTGACTGGGGCCTTTCTCTGTGGAGCTTGCATGTTCTCCTTGGGCCTGTATGGGTTTTCTCCGGGTGTTCGTTTCCTCCCACAGTCTAAAGACAAGCAGATTAGTACTCTTTGTTAGCTCTGCAATAGATTGGCAACCTGCCCAGATTGTACCTTGCCTCATGGGTGCAGGTAATAGGTTTACTGATGGATGGAAAAATTAAGTGCTGCACGATGACACGGTACACATGTAAGATGGCTCAGGCTGTAAAGTTTAAAAGTGTTTTCAAGGATGATGTCAATAAATAAAGCATTAAATAGAGAAAGAAATCTTAATTCTGGTCAGCATGCCAAACCCTTTGTACACAGTTTGTTAGTGTTTTAGCTGACAATATAAAAAAAAAAAAATGGACACAAGAAAAATCTTCTGTACAAGTTTTAAACAAAGCCATTGCCCTACAAGTTACAGGCAAGAAAGACTGTCTACAGTCTCAGGTTTTAAAACTGGCCCATGACACGTCACAATGTTCCCTCCTGTGCTAAAAATCCTCTCAGAGGGGGAGCTGGTGGAAGGGATGAACAACTAGCACTTTTCTAGTTGGTTCAATCTTGGAAAGTTTCTCCCATGCATCTTTCACCAATCCAGGGGTTCCCTTTCATTGTCTGAATCTGGAGCCATGAGGTAGTTCTCCAGCTCCGCCTCCACTGACTGCATGTCAGTGTTGCTGGGGTATGGCTTCTTAAAAAAGCTGCCAGTGACTTCCTCTGCTTCTTCTTGGCAGGTAGAGCTGCTGCAGTTCCTCCCTCTGCCTTGACTACTTCTGTATGAAGCCTGTGAAGTTGATAGGCCTTGGTCTCCCTCCAGAATCTCAGACCCCATTCTCATTTTAATGGCCTCAAGCTTGTCTGCCTTTATATATTGGGTCTTGAAGCATGGATCATTACAGCCATTTAGCAGATGCTCTTATCCAGAGCGATGTACCCAGAGGGGTTAGGTGCCTTGCTCAAGGGCACTTCACCCATTCCTAATGGTCCAGGGAATCGGACCGGCAACTTTTTGGTCCCCAAGCTGCTTCTCTAACCATTAGGCCAAGGTTTCCCCAGATCAACCACAGATGCCATATCAAGCAGGTCATCTGTTATCTGGTCGTTATCATACTTCTCATTGAGTCTTTGTCCTTTGTGAACTGTGTGTCATCATTAGAGGGTTTCAGAACCTCTGTTCTAAAGAGGTGCAGCACAGGCTTAAGGTACTGCAGGATACTCACATGGGTCATTCCATGCCAAATCAACAAATATCTGACAAATTTATGCTCGACCATCTCATATTTCAATGAAATTTGGAGGGCTCAGAGATACTATTAAAAGAAGTTAATCCCCAAAATTTGAGCTTCCTATTTCCAACGGTTTCAGAGATACAGGCATTTGAATTTTTCGATTTTTTTTTGCATTTTGCTCAAAACATACATATTTCAAAGTGTAATATAATCTTTATTATGCAAGATAGAAACCTAAAATTTTGC
The DNA here is from genome assembly GCF_027579695.1 of Neoarius graeffei. Classification (NCBI taxonomy): domain Eukaryota; kingdom Metazoa; phylum Chordata; class Actinopteri; order Siluriformes; family Ariidae; genus Neoarius; species Neoarius graeffei. The sequence goes on from NC_083580.1 coordinate 13,150,345, forward strand.
ACAGAGAGACTCAATGTCTTGTACTACAAGCTTCAACTTAGAATTTCAGTGGTCATTGCATATTAGATGGTGATTTTAACAAGGAAATTAAAAAGACAAATTTGCATTTTTTGCATTTTTAACTCATTCTGGAAGCTTGCCTGTGGCAGTAATACTTAAACTAAGAATGTTATTCAAATCTACACAGAAATATCTACCAATTTCAGTTTTACCAAGTCTCCACTATTCCTAGTTTGTCTGTAATAGGGTTTTGAAATTCGCCGATTTCTAAAACATGCCATTTTCAGTAGCATGGATTCCAATGTAGGATAGCAGTTAGGAACTTGTAAATTTTTTTTAGTAATCTCCTAGACCCATATTTTATATGTCCAAGTTTTTGTTTTGTGTCTCTCAAGTATTTCTGAGCTACAGGTGTTTAAAAAATCCATTTTTTCCAAATTCGAATTTTTGTTATTATTTCCATTTTATTGATGATTAAGGACTGATAAATACAACTAAATGATTTGTATAGATAAGGAAACATTTTACTTGTGTTCATGTCACAGAAATATGGTTTTAAAAATATTATCATTTTGAAATAAGCTAAATATATGAACATTTCAAATTTTTTCATATATATATATATATAAATAAAAACTAAAGAAGTCAGTCATTTTTCATATAAATCACTTAACTTACAATTTCTGTTGTATGTTAGTTTATGGCAGTCAGAATCTTTCTTTAGTCCAATTCCTATAGAACAGGGAGGAAGTTCAGCCATTTCTAGATGTCTAAGGGTCTCTGCATGCTCTTGCGACAAGGCTTTCGCAGATAGCTTTTCGCAGACAGTTGTAATTTATCGTTGAGCAGGGAGTAATAGGCGTGCGCGATGTTATTCACCGCCACAACGCAAGGGGGCGCGAAGTCGCGAAATCGCTAGGAGTAGTTGGTGGGTGTGGTTAGTGGAGTGTTTATCCTCCGGTTACTTATAATGACTAGAACTGGAGTCGTATAGATGTACGTACTTCCTCACTTCCTCGATCAACCGCTCTTCGTGCTGCTCCATCTTCGCTCGTGTTTTAAAAATGGCGGTAGTGAAAACAAACCAAACTGGGAAAGTAGGGAAGCGGAAGTGCGTGTACAGCAGATGTAGAGTGGACCAATCAGAGCCCTCTTGTCTGCGACGCTGTCTGCGAGGCTTCTGCGGTGGTCACAATTTTTGGGAGGTGCGCGCAGAGCGTCTGCGAAGGGGGGGGGCTACGCAGACGCCATCTGCGACGCCATCTGCAAGGACTGCGTTGTCAGCATAAATTGGCCTTAAGAATAAACTCATTTATACTGATCTCAAATTGAAAGCAACTACAATTAAATTCCCTAGTCAACTATTCAAAATATCCAATCCTTGCAAAGAAACACATTCAGTTAATAACATTGGTAAATTTTCTCAGTGCTCTGTATTACAATGTATTTAATATAATCCAAGCAATATAATGTTATCTGAACAAGTATGCAGTTTACAGACTCAAACTATAAGATATGAGCCACCTGTTCTGGTATCAAAGGTCACCTATTGTGCTGTGTTGATATTGATAAGGCTGGCTGTTGACTGGTACACAATAGCTGGTCATTGATTGCTAATGTTACACAGTCTTAGATTAAAATCAATTTACAAATAATTAATACTGAGCATTAATTGAAATTTTATTTAAAATTGATGAAGAAACATGTCTCCTAACCTACTTGAGCCTTATTGAAGCATTTATTAACCCTCAAATATCAGTTATATGAAAATATATAAAAAATTCGAATTTGGTGAAAATGGATTTTTTAAACCCCTGTAGTTTAAAAATACTTGAGAGACACAGAACAAAAATTTGGAAATATAAAATATGGGTCTTGGGGATTACTGAAAAAAATTTACGAGTTCCTAACTGCTATCCCACATTGGATTTCTTGCTACTGAAAATGGCATGTTTTAGAAATCGGCGAATTTCAAAACCCTATTACAGACAAACTAGGAATAGTGGAGACTTGGTAAAACTGAAATTGGTAGATATTTCTGTGTAGAGGGGCGGCACGGTGGTGTAGTGGTTAGCGCTGTCGCCTCACAGCAAGAAGGTCCTGGGTTTGAGCCCCGGGGCCGGCGAGGGCCTTTCTGTGTGGAGTTTGCATGTTCTCCCCATGTCCGCGTGGGTTTCCTCCGGGTGCTCCGGTTTCCCCCACAGTCCAAAGACATGCAGGTTAGGTTAACTGGTGACTCTAAATTGACCGTAGGTGTGAATGTGAGTGTGAATGGTTGTCTGTGTCTATGTGTCAGCCCTGTGATGACCTGGCGACTTGTCCAGGGTGTACCCCGCCTTTCGCCCGTAGTCAGCTGGGATAGGCTCCAGCTTGCCTGCGACCCTGTAGAAGGATAAAGCGGCTAGAGATGAGATTTCTGTGTAGATTTGAATAACATTCTTAGTTTAAGCATTACTGCCACAGGCAAGCTTCCAGAATGAGTTAAAAATGCAAATTTGTCTTTTTAATTTCCTTGTTAAAATCACCATCTAATATACAATGACCACTGAAATTCTAAGTTGAAGCGTGTAGTACAAGACATTGAGTCTCTCTGTGCAAAATTTTAGGTTTCTATCTTGCATAATAAAGATTATATTGCACTTTGAAATATGTATGTTTTGAGCAAAATGCAAAAAAATTGAAAAATTCAAATGCCTGTATCTCTGAAACCGTTGGAGATAGGAAGCTCAAATTTTGGGGATTAACTTCTTTTAATAGTATCTCTGAGCCCTCCAAATTTCATTGAAATCTGAGATGGTCGAGCATAACCTCTTGTTGATTTGGCATGGAATGACCCATATGATTCACCAGAAAGTGACTGTGAACTCCAGAAGGCCTTGATCATAGACCTCAGCACATCCATGTCCTGCCAGCTGGGCACCAAGTGCCTGGTATTCTTGTCAACATTGAGTACCTGAGAGATGGCCTTGTGCTGCTCCACCTCCTTTGCCCCGTATTCTGATGTGAGCCCCACCTGATAGGTGTCAACAGCTTGTGTGGGGATTAGTCAAGCTCTTCCTGAGTGGTTGCCAAGTCTTTGTTCTTTTTTTCAGGAGAAGGAGAAGGCAGCCACATTTTTTTTTCCACCCCATGCCTTGTTCCACCTTTCTGTCCTTCCCGACTCCCTCTGCAGAAGAAAGGGGAAGGAAATGGAGAAGTTAAGTAAAATATTTCTGAGTAAAGTGAAAATATCTTTCTTAATCTACAGTATGTTAAAAAACAATTCTGAACAGACAGACATATGAACATATCAATTCAAATAATCAAATATTTAAATATCTCAAAACACATAAAGCGAGTTCTGCTCTTACACTGACCAGAAAGGTTTGTAAAATTCAACTAGAAGGCTGTCAACACCAGAACCAAAGTCTGCTCCTTCTCCGTACATACTGTACATTGGAGAGGCTCATGTTGCTCTAAGGACAAGTTGCTGTCAATAATATCAGCCAATTGCCTTGTAAATCTCAAAAGAAACTTTACTCCACCTCTTGCACTGCATGCTCACTTTTCTCCAGCTCTGAGAAAAACTGATCGTCTGCAAGGAAGGAACACCAAAAAAAAAAAATCCTCCTTAGACAACAAAGAAAAAAACCAACAGACCTTTGCCTCATACTGCGCACAATCAGCTGTTCAGCTTTTAACGCTGCATCACTCACCAGCTTGAGGGTGAATCTCTACTGGTTCTGGAGTGGATTAGGAGAGACCATACCATCCCTTTGGGGGTGCCAACTGTCACAACATTGTATAAACTTTTTCAGTTCATTTCTTAACACCAAAGAAGAAAGAAGTAACAGCCTTTTCTATCAGACTTTTAAAGAATGAGGGGTCCATCATGGCGGCACGGTGGTGTAGTGGTTAGCGCTGTTGCCTCACAGCAAGAAGATCCTGGGTTCGAGCCCCGTGGCTGGCGAGGGCCTTTCTGTGTGGAGTTTGCATGTTCTCCCCGTGTCCGGGTGGGTTTCCTCCGGGTGCTCCGGTTTCCCCCACAGTCCAAAGACATGCAGGTTAGGTTAACTGGTGACTCTAAATTGACCGTAGGTGTGAATGTGAGTGTGAATGGTTGTCTGTGTATGTGTCACCCCTGTGATGACCTGGCGACTTGTCCAGGGTGTACCCCGCCTTTCGCCCATAGTCAGCTGGGATAGGCTCCAGCTTGCCTGCGACCCTGTAGAACAGGATAAAGCAGCTAGAGATAATGAGATGAATGAATGAGGGGTCCATCATCCCCTGAACAATTATACCCTAGGTGATTTGCCAATTCAGAACCTCAATATGGCATGGGTTTCCTGTGACCTGAGGGCTTCAAGTGCTTGAGTTTCATTATTTAAATCTCCAAATAAACCATTTTGTCTCATTTATTTGTGCTTTGTCCAAATCCTATCGCTGTTTCAATGGGGAGAAAATTGTTTCTGAAATGTAAAATGGCCACAAAAATATTTAATTCTCTCTCAAATTACCCTCATCTTAAAGCACAGTATTAAAATCCCGTGGTTTTACGTTACATTTGCTTAATTTGCACTGAATTCTACAATAATCTGAAAAACCAACAGGCTATATTGAGTGTTTGAATTTGAATGTATGGTATATTAAAACTCAAAAAAGGATCAAGCCTTGCCAGTGAGAGCATGTGTACTGGAGCTGACCTTTCTCAGGATATCGCACAAATTATATATCCCGGTTATCTCCGTCAGACCCTTTCAGGAAGCAGCATGAGGATTGGTATTTTAGTTAACGGTGTTTGAACGGCTTCTATAGAGCATAAAAAGTGAAGAAATGCATTGCATTCCAAAGCTTCTGGAAATGTACTGATCTATGTCTTTGCTGACCCTCATCTCACCCCTCTGTTCACTGGGGACAGAGGTTAAGCATTCGGAACTGATCATGCGCTTCAATCCCTGTCCTCATGCTCAAATTTACTAACACGCATTCATGAAGATCAGAGGGCAGCAAACTGGATGACACACCAGTCTACCCTTGTTCACACCTGGGCACAGACACTTGAAAATACCAAGTGGGAAACCCACATGGAGAACGTGAAAATGCATGACCATGGTAGCAATAGCAACATCTCAGAATTGAACCAACAGCACCCTGGTGTTGTGAAGTACCAACACTACTCACTGCATCACACTGCTATCCAAAAGACATTATTGCATACATACATACATAGCATATAGTGCTGCAGGTAGTATTGGTGCCAGGCATATTAGCATTTATTCTATCTACAGTCACTGCATATGAGCAATCATGCACTCTGATTGGCTACTCTACTACTAGGCTATCAGCTCATATACCGTGAGTAGAGAAAAACAAAATGGCGGAGCATGTTGCTGAACCAACCGAGGACAAAATATAAAAAAAAAAAGCAACAAAATATGGAATAAAGGTATTTGATGGTAAGAATGTATCTTTTGTTTTTAATTTTTCAAGAATTATTATTATAACATTTTTCACAAATTGCTACTGTCATTTCGCCGGTTTGTTTACCTTCGAAGTGGAAATTATTTTGTCGGACGTTTTGTATAAAGGTTTTATTTATCGAATTTGCAAAAAATAAAAATGCTCCGTTTTTCAAAATCCATTGAATGTGGATATAATTAAACAGTTATTCCACTCAGTCTCATCGTACATGGTTTATAGCCAACTCGGGGCTACGCGCCTCATCGGCTATCAGCTGATGTACTACTCAATTTAGTGGAATAACTGTTTCCATGTGGGAAAGAAGAGTCAAAGATATTAGTATCAGGATCTGTCTACATAAAACATGAGATGTATATGTGCTTTGGAAAAAACCCATACTATACATAGTTTTCACTGACGTCACGGCATTCCGGGGAACGCCCTCCAGTCGCCATCTTGTGGGTCAAACAAAACGGACCATCGCCATTACCGGCTACGTTATCTCGGACGAATTTATGAAGTTATATAGTCAGTTTTCTAAAATAAAGATCAATGTTGGCAAAATCAAGCAAACAGAAGTATATAGATATATTAGACGACATCTCACGACAACGGTATGCAGCCAAACTGTAGTCTGGCTAACGCGACTTCAAAGCTCTGCGAGCATTTGGTCTGGCCAAGATATTAAGCCCAACCGTTTCCCAAAGTGCGTGGCTGACCCGCCTCCCTGAAATGCCTCAGTTTGCTACTGGTCGAAGCCAGAAAAGGCTGTGACGAAGCTTAAACCAATCACATCACTCTTTCCTCTGACGTATGTGACGCGATGGGGCTAACTGGTAGATTAAACTCTTACCGAACCCGGTCGGGAGCAAGGCGAAAACGTCCTTCCTTTCAATAAATACCTCCAGGGCTGCTCTTTGCTCCGTTTTCAATGAGAACTTGCTCCATGTTCGTAATGTTTCTAGTGAATGAAGCGCTTCCGGCATAGATTCTGTAAACAATCTATGGCTTCCGGTTGCAGTTCTACTACGTCACTGCCTTGAACACGCCTCTACCCAGGGCCGTTGGAGATGCTCAAAGTTGATTGGCTCCCGATTTTTCGGGAGCTTGCTTGCCTGGCCAGACTAAGCTTGCAACAGGCCCTCGTGTTGCGTCACGCTTAGGATGGGCGGGCCCAGGCTAGCCAAACTGGCCTTGATTGGGGGAATTGACCCCTACGAAGTGGACAAAGATGCATTTTCAAGTGACTATGCAGGGCTGCCAAAGCCTGAAACTGCCAAAGCCTGCTCCAAAGCCTGAAACTGACTTCATCAAACTTTAAAGGCTGTCTGATATATATACAACTTTATATATTCTAGCATTAAATAGACTGTTGAATGTTATGCAACCGTAATAAGTTGATTAAACACAAATCAAATCATACAGAATAGACCTAAAGTGTTTTTCAAAAATGACCCTTGCGTGAGTGAAGTGACAAGTGTCAAATAGAAACGTGACAAACGAGCGATATTAAGTGTACATTACAATGTAAACGTACACTCAGCGGTTCCAGTTAGGCATTCTCCAGAGATTGTTTACACGATGTTTTGGTTTCCAAAAACAAACTTAAACACAGTTGATTGTTTATTTAAACAACTTACCACTTATAAAATGATCGGAGCAGACTTTGCTGTGTTTGGAAGGCTGATAATCCTTGCGGTTGATTCTCGCAAGCCATAGATTTCTCCTTTGTATGCCGAGTTTCTTTGTTTGCTCGCCTTCGTGCTCCCGTACAGTGGGAATTCCATAAAAGCTCCGCTTGACGTCATCATCTGACCTATTACGACAGCCGTGAATACAACAGGTGTGCACCATTGCTAGCTTTAAATAGCCTGCTTGGGTTCTTTTGAAGACTTTGTACTCGCGCGTTACAATGTGTGCTCAGTGACCCGTACGGTAAGCTTGACCCACAAGATGGCCGCCACTAGGGAATCCCCGACTCTGTGACGTCATGTGAAAACTATGTATAGCCACAGATATGGGGACGTAATTAAACCAATGTTGCTGTAAGACATTAATTGTAGTATCAGGACTCCTAAAGAAAGAAAGTGAAATCCTGTAATGATCACTGATGATCAGTAAGACCACTGCTTCAGTTTGTTCCCACTGCTCATCTTGCAGCAATCAATGTTCTTGGCCTCAAAGCTCAGAAACCTATAATTAACATTTCTGAAGGAGTGATTTACTACAGGTGCCTCAAAGTAGCTGTATAAATCACATACGGTCAATGGCAAGTGTCTGGAACATGCGTGTAGAGATTTGTCACTGGACTTTCTTGGCTCTCTCTTTCATTATCGATCTTTTTTTTCTCAACCTCTTTGTCTTCTTTTGGTTTTATGCATGTGTTAGAAAAATTTAAGGCACGTAAGGGATTACCAGTTACGTTTTTTTCACTTATCTAAAAAGGCTTTGGAAGATCTGAAAGCAATTATCTTTCTTGCAGTTGTAAATTGGAGTGATTTGGATCTCATTGACTGTTCTTTAACCCAAAATGGGGTCGAGTACAGTATTTACTCTGGAGAGACTTCCAGTTGAAGTACTGTTGTGGTTTCTGTGGTAATCCTTCCTGTTAGAGCCCAGGGCCTAGATGAGTTTCTAACCTTTGTTTTAATGTGCTGTAGGTTTCATGACTCTGTAACTCTGGAGTCTTTTGAGGTCTTCTAAATCACCTATTTAAATTTTCCTATTGTTGTCTACCTAATAAATCTCCTCGTAGTGTCTGAGATTTTCCTCACAGGACCCTGGAAGGTTTCTTTCAAACAGAACCATAAACGTTATAACAAAGGAGTACATTTATGAAAGAATTAGAATCTGCACTGCAAAAAATTGAAAACGGAATTTGAGGAGAAAATTACTTAAAGTGCCATTCCACTATTGGATGTATTCTTTGGCATAAAATACAATATATTTTATGACAACATGACTAGACAGAGAAATCTTTTAGCTTCAAAATGATATATCAAACATAATTTTTTGACAACGACAAGTATATTAATTTTGCGACCAAAGTCACCTACCCTTTTAATTTCCGCACGGTAGTGAAACGTGATGTCATCGGCAGGTTCCCCTTCTTGTGTACCACGTGTCGGTCTATTTTTAGACCAGGAAACCCCCAAAGTGAGAGAGTCATTTCTCCTCATATATGGGGGCCAAAAAAATTGCGAAAAATTTTGAGTTAATCTTTCAGTTAGCTAGATTTATTGGTATTAGCTAGATTTATTGGTATTATTTTTATTGCGTTCTATCCGCCATTGCTGATAATATGTGCCACGTCACACGTCACGTGGTACACAAGAAGGGGAACCTGCCGATGACATCACGCGTGGAAATTAAAAGGGTAGGTGACTTTGGTCGCAAAATTAATATACTTGTCGTTGTCAAAAAATTATGTTTGATATATCATTTTGAAGCTAAAAGATTTCTCTATCTTGTGATACCATTTATATATGTTGTCAAAATATATTGTATTTTATGCCAAAGAATACATCCAATGGTGGAATGGCACTTTAATCGTAGTGAAATTATCTTGCTGCATGGACAGATATTTTTACTTGATAAGACATCTTAGAATAATTTGGTTGCAATGTCGAACTAGGTTTAGTAATCTCAGAATTGGTGTCTTGTATTCTTCTAATACAGACCTGGGCATTTTACGGCCCGCGGGCCGCATCCGGCCCTTTGGTTCATTCTGACCGGCCCGCGTAAGGTTAATTAGAAATTACAAAATAAACGTATTTTCTAATTTTACCTCATGCATGGACTGAATGTGCATTGCTTTTATTTTGAAGTTGTGTTCAACAAAAACGCAATGCGCACGACAGGAACATGACATGAAATCCCATGAAACCTAATCCCGCGATAACTACTTTCGTAATTTGTCCAGACCAACCACAAACTTGTACGTCATCCTTCAAACGGTCCAGCCAATCACATAGTGTAACATCACCAGCAGGCGCCGGAGCCCGAGCCAATCTGATACCTACACCGAATCGACACGGGATCATCATTATAATATGATGTATCTTGCTTGATATTTGGAGTAGAAAGACAATATTGTGATGCCTTTATTGTGTTTTGGGGTGAATGTGACTGAAAAAAAAAAATGGTACAAACGTTCACATTTTGTTAACCATTGTTTTGGGAAATTTGATTGAATAAATGACATTTTTGTAAGGCAACCTCGTTTTTTCCATACTCTTACCAGTCTTAGCAGCTTGTAAAAACAATGTTATTTACTGCTTTATATAAAGAAATACAATTAATATTATGCAGAATTTAGTTCAGCCTTTTGGTCCGGCCCTCCACAAAATGTTCTGTTTCTCATGTGGCCCCATGGAAAAAAATAATTGCCCACCCCTGTTCTAATAGGAAATGCTAGATCGTTTCAACTATTCAAGATATTTTCACTTGCTAAGATATAAATTTTTTGCAGTGTGTCCACTTGGTGGTCTAGTGATGTGCTGAAATGATCCAACCCAGCTCTGTTTGCATTAATTGCACTTTTACTTGCCTAAATTTCAAACGTTCATTAATGTAAGGACACTGCTGCCTTGATTTACTAAAGTAAATAAGGAGTATCAAATCGCTGTCATAATAATTGTGTGTATGGCATCACAATAAATACGTAAATGAGGTTTTCAAAAGCTGTTTAAATACTGTCGGCAGTAGACATACAAACGTTCAACAAACTAATGTTCATCTACTTTGAAATCAACTTTTTTTGGAATTATAAGTCGCCATGTTGAGGAATTCTGATTGTTTTTCAGCACTGAGGGATGATTTCGATAAACATGGCCATTGTTCAGATCTAGTGAATGGCATTGTTTTTTTTTTTAATTTTGTGAAATTTTGTCATTTTTATCTGAAACAGGCTTTTGCAAATTTAATCCATGCCTTTCCATCTTACTAATTTGCATGTGTAATCTCCATTCCTGAAGTAATATTTTATTTCAGGTGCAAACTTAATTGAGTTGCATAAAGACCACCTTGTATTTTGCACCTTTAGCTAGAAAGGTGCCAATATTCTTATTCAATAAGGCAAAAACAGAATTACAACTAACATGCTGGGCTATTTTGTAAGACCGCGTTCTCTGTCATGCCTGTTAGTTAATCAGTTGTTTGCACCTGATTTTACAATCGCAGACCTTTAGTACATTTAGGCTACATCCACACAACAACGGCAACGAGATTTTTTTTTTTTAAATATCGCGTCCACATGGGCAACGGATCAGTAAAATATCAGGTACATATGGCAACGCAACGCTTGCTGAAAATGATGCAATACACATGCCACACCACTACGTGCGCTGTAAGACGGTCCCATCGGAGACACCAGAACAATAGAAGAAGTAGACGCATGCGCATAAACCCCTTCTTCTGTAGCATCAGCCACATAAAGTTTTGATTATTAATCAGTAGCGTAAAACGAAAGACGCGGAAAGAGGAATGAATGGGGGTAGATGGAAGCCGGTACGCCAACATTCTGATATCCTCCAGAATTCTTTAATGGTCCGGAATAAATTGAATGCTACACGTTGATGGATTACTTTGCTCTTCTACGCCCTTTTTGAGGAATGTATTGTCGGACTTAAACCAACATCTGAAGAGGTGAGATAGCTCCTTTTTTTTTTCCTATGTTTGCTGGCGGGATTGTTTTTGTTTTTGGAAAGCGCACGGGCGGTGCGCGGTTTGGTACTGCTTCCGCAGTGTTTGGACTAAAGACTCTGCCCTAAGGGCTATTCTCTCACTCTCTCTCTCTCACTTTTGCACCATTACACAATAAATATTCACAGTGAAAATATTTTGTAAGCGCGTTTCATGAACCAAGTTATAGGATTTGTTGACAACTCACATCGAGTTCGTTACACTTCTACCCGGCATGAAGCACTGACAGTCATGTGGTTGTGACGTCATCGTAAACAAATCCGTTCTACTCATCCAGACGACTTCGCAACGGCGCCGTTGCCAGATTTTTTCACTCTGGAACCCGTTCTCAAAAGATTTTGTTTTGGGGCACCCAAAATGCCGGTGCTGTGTGGACGCCAGGCCGAAACGATAAACAATTTTATCAGATTCACCTGAATCCGTTGCTGTGTGGACAGGGCCTTAGAGTCTATGAATATCAGAGTATAGACGACTTGCAACCACGTGATCAAAATGTGCTACATCATGAGCATCCGCCATGATGGTGGATATACAAAGCAACTAGGATGGCAGCCGCTGAAAGCGTGTCTGTAAACAATGCTTACATTTTCTCAGTATTACCACAATTTGAATGGTCAAGTGAAGATTTGATACATAGATTAGATTAGATTAGATTAGATTAGATAGAACTTTATTGATCCCTTTGGGAGGGTTCCCTCAGGGAAATTAAGATTCCAGCAGCATCATTACAGGATAAACAGAGAATAGAAAATAGAGAAAAAAACTTCTAGATCAATAAAATTAAGTATTTACATATACAAATATAAAAAGAATAAGATATGGGGAAGAGAGGAAGGGGGGAAAAGAAAAAAGGGGGGGGAGCAGCAGGAGAGATATTGCACTTTATCTCATCTCATCTCATCTCATTATCTGTAGCTGCTTTATCCTGTTCTACAGGGTCACAGGCAAGCTGGAGCCTATCCCAGCTGACTACGGGCGAAAGGCGGGGTACACCCTGGACAAGTCGCCAGGTCATCACAGGTATTGCACTTTATATTGCACATTGTCCAGTATTGCTTATTGTTAGGCTAGGCTACTGCTCCTTCCCATCCTCTGTCCTCCTGTTACCCCTCCTCACCCCCCAGAGAGATGTGTGTGGTTTTGAACCATATTATTTACAAAAAGTTAGACTTTTCTGAAGATAAGACGCTTCTACCAACCATCGAGTACCCAGATATCGCGTTGTATCTGGTTTGGCTGCCAAAGAATCAAGTCCGACCTTGGATGAAACATAGCCCATGTTCTGAATGGGTGCCCAGTCTGGATTGTTTCTATCATATAATTTTTCTGGCACGCCGAAAAGCGAAATGGCAATACACGTGTTAAAATAACAACGACCGAGTGAACCATGACAAGAGAACGCTCATTTTATAGCAAAATTCCAGCAACACGAAATAAAATTCTTCCATGATATTATTGAGAGAGCTTTTGAATCTCACCTGAGATGCGATTTGGTTTGAGCCTCTGTTAGATCAGCCCTGCCGATGTTGTTCAGCCGTGCTCGTCTCCTTTCCGTATCAGAGTTTCCTCGCCCTCTTTCCGACGGAATTCTAAAAAACTGGAACGTGCCACGGTCACGAGCAATGTTGTGACCACAACCAAAGATATGTTATAGCTAAAAGAACACTTAAAGCAGTGGAAAAACAAAGAAAGTTGCGCACACATGACTGTTTTATATCGAATGTCGCCTGACCCCGCGTTTGTATCTCCACCAACATGGCCGGCACCCGGGTTTCTATTTTGCTTTGACGTCCCTTGGAAGTCAAGGATGTACTATCTTCAATCCTTTTTTTGCACTAAAACAAAATTTGAGGAATCCTAGTTTTCCTATATCCTCCTGAGCAATTTCTTACTGTGACCCCATCTTTCCCCTCTTAGCATCACTGGGGCCAAAGGTCAAGAATGATGAACGGACCATGTGCTTCGATGTTTGCTTCCCTGACCTTGAGCTTATGACCAAGTCTTTAACAGCATGCAGTAGAAACTTGCTGTTGAACTAGAAACTTTGGTCCACCTATCCATCTCAGGGCCCCATGCGCGCGCGCGCGCACGCACACACATTTAGATCTAGCATAGCCAATCCATCTATATGCATGTTTTTGGAAGGTGGGAGGAAATGAAAGAACCCAGAGGAAACCCACATGGACACAGGAAGAACATGCACAGGAACACCACATGTCCAGTCACCCCGATGATTGGATAATGTATAGTAACAGTACTAAGTGTGTTGAAATGATGTTCAGTATGAGCATACTGTGAACTGAGGATACGATAAGTCTTTATGATTAGGTACAAATCCGCAGTATCCAGGTGAGACTATTGGACATGTCTGTGTTTTTGCGAAGTGTAAATCTTTGGAGTCACAAGTGCAGAAGCTCTTTGCAGATGTAGAACATTAGGTTAAATGAGGTGTGTGTGTGTGTGTGTGTGTGTGTGTGTGTGTGTGTGTGTGTGTGTGTGCGCACCTGACTGTGGGGGGTGGATGAATGATATATCGGTGGGTGTGAGAATGTGTACTTTTGTGAGTGAAACTGATCTCACCCCCTCATTGTATGTTCTGCTGTGGCTTGTGATGTGACACAGTGTGAGCTCTACCGGTTTGTGGTGTGTATTTGTAGTCATGAGGATTTGGCTGTGCCTAATAGGAGGGATTCTGCTGGACCTACAGGGTCAGGGACTTGCTAGGCGCCAGGTTCAGAGGACTAGCTTGCTGAAGGTATGTTTCTTTATGATTATTGTGGATATTGATTTACATCTCGATTTGCACTATGAATATTTACTTATGTTAAACCTGGCAGTAATTCTCGCAAGACAAAAGGGATCTCAGACCCTCTTTGGTATTTTTCACATTAAGTCAGGGACCAACGTAACCTTGTTATTTTCCCTTCGTTGCTCTTTTTTTTTGCAAAAAAAAAGAGGTAGAAGTTTTGATTTTGCTTTTATGACCAGTGAAGGAGAGTCACAGTGGATTTAGTTTATGAGAGCTCCAGTATAATCTGAATGACAAAAGAATGTGTGACTTGTATAGCTTTTGTCATACGATTAAGTCCAGATTGTATTTAGCCTGCAGGTTTTGTTGCTATGATATAATTAAAACGAGGCTATGAAGTTTCTTCCACTGTAATTAAGCTTGCATTGTTTCAGTTTTTCTCGCCTTTCTATTTTTCCAAAACACAATTCCAGTACATCCCCTCTGTATTTTGTATCAGTCAGCTTGCAAGACATCGATAATTAAATGTCGCCCCTTAAATATACCACTGTCTGTCAGGTGGAATTATGGAACTTGGCACTTTTCAAGTCCGAACAGCCCGTGTGTGTGTGTGTGTACCTGTGTAGGAAGTGTGTACGACTTACTGTGTGAGGCTCATACAAAGCTCCTTCTCTGTTTCTCTGCTGCAAGTTTACCACAGGACTACTTTTGACTTGCCCTGAACATACATCACTAATACATACTCAGTAATGACTTCTTGGCATGTCTCACTATGTGAGTAGAGTCTTTTTTTTTTTTAGCCTGCAGGCCTTAAACATGTCTGGGGTAACTCCTTATCCAGAAATCAGTCTTTCAGCATTTTAACTCATCATTATGAAGACATTAAGGTAATCCACTGAGATTTGCCATATTCAGGACAGAACAAATGCAGCTACTGATATTCAAATCCGTCGTTCTTGAGTATGATTAAGAGATCACGAGTTCTATATTTGCGGAATTCTTCAATCACTCGTATACAAAAGTTCTGAGTGTTAAATTTGTCAGACTTGCACTCTGTTAATGGTTATATTATTTCTACTGCATAGCAGGTGTTTCAGTCATTGAGAAAGTCTTTGCCCCTGATGGAGGACTGAGGAATTACTCGCACTGGCAGGTACAGAAATTGGTCAGCTATGGACGCGCGCTCTGCTATTAGGCTTCCCTGGCAAAGCATCAGAAGCATTTCAGGTCCACTGTGCCCTTTGAGATAAGCTGGCCACCAGCCCAATTCAGTCCTTTGGAGATCTAGTGATAACTTATCAGACTACGTTCAGGGCCGAGCTCCTGAAAGAGCTATTGTTATCGGTCGAAGTACAGTACAGCGACGTTTCTGCTCAAGCTTAGCTTGAGTTACCATGCTGAAATAATAACAGTACCTGCACTAATAATTTCTGCCTTTCGGTCCAGCAAAATAAACAACTTGAAAATCCATGTGCCAATGACTCAGTTCACTGGCATTGAGCTGCATTCTCTCAGCATGGCAGCATGTTATATTAATGACCACGTCCCAAGCACATTCACTCAGCCACAAAATTAAATCCACACATGGAAATACGGCCACAAGGCACAAATCATTCCTTTTTTTTTTTTTTTGTCTGTTATGCTGATCACAGACGAGTGCATGTGTTTTAAAGGAGACTCTGCTGTTTCTTATTTCCTGTGATTTAGTTCAAAATAAGGCAGTGCAGCATCTGCCTCACAGGTTCCCAGCTTCTGCTGAGCTACACATCCAGAGTCAGGATTTTCTGATGCACTTCCACTGTGCGTGTGTGTGTGTGTGTGTGTGTGTGTGTGTGTGTGTGTGTGTGGACAATAGATCTTTACGATAGATGGTTTGCACGAGTAATCGGAAAACTTGCATGCTGTATTAGAGGACAGTAATCTATCTTTTTCTTTACTGTTGTTTCTGTCCATGCATACCAAGGTCATCATGGTTACTGTCGCTTTAGTCCACCAAGTTTTCCTGGGCAAATTCTTGTCGTGTGTTGTACAACCCCGATTCCAAAAAAGTTGGGACAAAGTACAAATTGTAAACGGAATGCAATGATGTGGAAGTTTCAAAATTCCATATTTTATTCAGAATAGAACATAGATGACATATCAAATGTTTAAACTGAGAAAATGTATCATTTAAAGAGAAAAATTAGGTGATTTTTAAATTTCATGGCAACAACACATCTCAAAAAAGTTGGGACAAGGCCATGTTTACCACTGTGAGACATCCCCTTTTCTCTTTACAACAGTCTGTAAACGTCTGGGGACTGAGGAGACAAGTTGCTCAAGTTTAGGGATAGGAATGTTAACCCATTCTTGTCTAATGTAGGATTCTAGTTGCTCAACTGTTTTAGGTCTTTTCTGTCGTATCTTCCGTTTTATGATGCGCCAAATGTTTTCTATGGGTGAAAGATCTGGACTGCAGGCTGGCCAGTTCAGTACCCGGACCCTTCTTCTACGCAGCCATGATGCTGTAATTGATGCAGTATGCGGTTTGGCATTGTCATGTTGGAAAATGCAAGGTCTTCCCTGAAAGAGACGTCGTCTGGATGGGAGCATATGTTGCTCTAGAACCTGGATATACCTTTCAGCATTGATGGTGTCTTTCCAGATGTGTAAGCTGCCCATGCCACACGCACTAATGCAACCCCATACCATCAGAGATGCAGGCTTCTGAACTGAGCACTGATAACAACTTGGGTCGTCCTTCTCCTCTTTAGTCCGAATGACACGGCGTCCCTGATTTCCATAAAGAACTTCAAATTTTGATTTGTCTGACCACAGAACAGTTTTCCACTTTGCCACAGTCCATTTTAAATGAGCCTTGGCCCAGAGAAGACGTCTGCGCTTCTGGATCATGTTTAGATACGGCTTCTTCTTTGAACTATAGAGTTTTAGCTGGCAACGGTGGATGCCACGGTGAATTGTGTTCACAGATAATGTTCTCTGGAAATATTCCTGAGCCCATTTTGTGATTTCCAATACAGAAGCATGCCTGTATGTGATGCAGTGCCGTCTAAGGGCCCGAAGATCACGGGCACCCAGTATGGTTTTCCGGCCTTGACCCTTACGCACAGAGATTCTTCCAGATTCTCTGAATCTTTTGATGATATTATGCACTGTAGATGATGATATGTTCAAACTCTTTGCAATTTTACACTGTCGAACTCCTTTCTGATATTGCGCCACTATTTGTCGGTGCAGAATTAGGGGGATTGGTGATCCTCTTCCCATCTTTACTTCTGAGAGTCGCTGCCACTCCAAGATGCTCTTTTTATACCCGGTCATGTTAATGACCTATTGCCAATTGACTTAATGAGTTGCAATTTGGTTCTCCAGCTGTTTTTTTTTTGTACCTTTAACTTTTCCAGCCTCTTATTGCCCCGTCCCAACTTTTTTGAGATGTGTTGCCGTCATGAAATTTCAAATGAGCCAATATTTGGCATGAAATTTCAAAATGTCTCACTTTCGACATTTGATATGTTGTCTATGTTCTACTGTGAATACAATATCAGTTTTTGAGATTTGTAAATTATTGCATTCTGTTTTTATTTACAATTTGTACTTTGTCCCAACTTTTTTGGAATCGGGGTTGTAGATGGCACCAAACGTTCAACTAAGTGATATATCATGCAGCCAGTGATGGGCCAGGATACATCAAAGACTGTTTTGGTACATAATACAAAGGGAATCACAGTTTATAGCTTTTATAACATAAATGTTAAGAAAAACTAACTCGTTTTGTGGACGGTCCACAAAATTAAGCATAACTATAGTGGATCAAACATATCTTGTGTTGCTCTCTTGTAACTAAAAAAGAAATTACTGGCGTATAAAAGGAATAAAACACTTCAGGACATGTTGTTTTTGGAAAATAATCAACTCTGAGGTGGTAACAGTAACCCCACTTCACACTGGGCACATCAGAATGTGCCGTTGTTGATTAATTTCCTATAAGTGTGGACTGCAACATCTCATCTCATTATCTCTAGCCGCTTTATCCTTCTGCAGGGTCGCAGGCAAGCTGGAGCCTATCCCAGCTG
This sequence comes from Neoarius graeffei, assembly GCF_027579695.1. Taxonomy (NCBI): domain Eukaryota; kingdom Metazoa; phylum Chordata; class Actinopteri; order Siluriformes; family Ariidae; genus Neoarius; species Neoarius graeffei. The sequence continues at coordinate 13,168,312 of NC_083580.1, forward strand.
ACTACGGGCGAAAGGCGGGGTACACCCTGGACAAGTCGCCAGGTCATCACAGGGCACACTGCAACATTTTTTTTTTTTTATTCCTTACATATTCTGTAGTTCGAAAATACAGGAATACAGTTTACAAAATACAAACTTGCTAGTAATAATAATCAGCATATTGTAACTCTGTGTGTGTGTGTGTGTTTGTGTGTGTGTGCAGGGTGTGAGAAGACGTGGGCTGACCCGTGGAGATGGCACACTCCCTACAGGCTTGAAGCGACCCAGCTCTTTTAGCCGTGGGGATGTTTTTGAGGTGGATGAGTACACGGACTTGATCGATCCCAACGCCCTATCGAAAAATGGTGGCTTACCCCACAAGATCCACCAACCCCTTGCTAAAGGCAGCAAGGAGGCCAAGCCAGACTCTACCTCTAAACTTCTAGATGAGAACATCACCACTGAGAAAAGCAGTCCTGATAAAGGGTTTCCTAAGAAGCCTGTTGATAACATCATTAGTGATCCGGATGTCCCTTCCATTTTGAAAAAAACTCCTGCTGGAGAAAGCTCAAGCCCTGAAGACTCTGACTCCAACCTGCTGAAGGAAGGAGAGGAGATGGTGACCTCAACTCCTGTTCCTCCTCACTCATCCCCTGAGAAAACAAATGAAACTCGCAGGATTGACCCAAACCTGGTTCTCACAGGTAGGACAGGGGGCCTGGTGCGAGGCTCAGATGGGAAGATGCATCACCTTCTTCAAGGCCCTCCAGGGCCAGTGGGACCACCTGGGGAGCCAGTGAGTACCATCTACTTATTTCATCTTCTGTTTTTAGTCTGACCAGACATGGTGGCTAACAGAATTGATGCCAAACATCAGTGTATATTACAATTAACAACACTGAAAATTGGCCAGGGTTCCCACTTCACCTCAGGTATCTGCGTGTATGGAGTTTTCCTCCTGGTTCCCCAGCTTCTTCCCAGTGTCCAGAAACATCTAGGTAGCTGGACTGGCTACATTAAATTGCTCTTATTATGAACAAGGATGTGAGGGATGTCCTAGGTGACAGTGAACATCAGCAGATGTAGATCCTCATTTGAATACGTAGTGCATGTGAAATAAGGTGATGCACCCAATTGTATCAGACCTCTGTTAACAGTCAGCGAAAAAATCATGACATAATACCAACCAATGAGTCTTTAATTTATTGACTTGTTTATTCCTCAAATGCACCTGCCTTTAATAGTTTAAAGTCTGATAATAGAAACGTTTGGGTATTTGGTGGAACACTTGTTTGGTCCATTATCGACATGTCTTTATTTTGCTTATGGATCTAATCAAGATTTAAGTGTCACGAAACATCAGAAGGTCTAGGTCAGGGGTCACCAAACTTTTTTCTCTGGGGGCCACATTGTCGTTCCTGACTGTGATGGGGGCCGGGGTCGGGTCAGCTATATAACATAGAATTGTATGACCCAGACAAATATGACCACCAGCAGGCCTCATTGTGTAGTAGAGATTACTAGCCTGGCACAGCCATCCACACTACTATACCAACACTTGATTCCTGGCACATATTTGTTTATCTTTACTAGTGGTTTGCAAAAGTAGTAATCGAGTCTTTACACTTTGTTTTAATTTGAAATACCACAGATATTCCATTTATTTATTTTCTAATGAAAATAACATCAAAGCTGTCAAGGTAAGAAACATCTGCCTAGTTGAGGTGATTGGCACTGGCAAAGGTGAGTGGAAAATTATAAATTGTAGGTAGGCCTGTTGATATTAATAATATTAATAATAATTGTGTGCAGCACTTAATAAAGGTCAAATAAATAGGCCTATAAAATAAATACATTTTAAAAAACAGTGAAATTATAATAATATGAGCAATAGATCAAAGCAGTTGTGCTGTGACCTGCACGTCATTGCTCTCATCCATGGCCAAAGCAAAAAACTCGAATTCTGACACTTTCTCATTCAGCTGGTCATACATGTTGTCCCCCAAATCTTCGGTTCACCTGGTCATAGTAGGTGCGGAGAGACTCGCCGCGTCGAGCGCATCCTTCTTGTCGGGACACACCTCCTCGGCCACAGCAAGCATGCATACTTTAAAGGATATGAGACATGAAACATAAATGCACGCTATATCAGTTTCTTTCCATTAAAAATATGAATTAATTGCATCAACAAATACAAAATCATTTATTAAATTCAGCAAAATCGTTATATTCGTGATTATATGGCATTTCTGCTCGACTTCCGATATGCATAATTTACAACCGGAAGAGCCGCTGTCACGTGATCATACGTCACAAAAACTTTCGGGCACAGCACAAGCGGGTAGATGAATGGAGAAGTGGGTGACAAAAAAATTGTTTTTATAGTCTTTAAAGTACATTGGACATCATGGTGTATTGTGCTGCTTATGGTTGCAATAATTCCAATGGGAAATGCCCTGGAGTAAGTTTTTTTGCATTCCCCAAGGACCCGAAGCTGAGGAAAGTGTGGGCTCACTACTGCCGTAGAAAAAACTTTGCACCTACTGTACTGTTTCCCACAAACTGTGTTCGGACCATTTCACTGAGGATTCTTTCAACATTAATACTCAGGTACTGAGCGATATTAATTCATGAAACAGGAAGTATAAGGATGAGAAAAAAAACAGTTTAAATCAGGAAGCTGCGCACATTTGCGCCAGGCTGCACAAATGTGCGCAGCTTCCCTATTTAAACTGTTTTTTTCTCATCCTTATACTTCATGTTTCATGAATTAATATTGCTGTTTTTTTTTTTTTTAATCGGATCTGCGCAATTCAGCCGTGAAAAAGGCGGCATCCGCCGAAAGGCGCGCTGTTTGCATCCCTGCACGGAGGCCAGGGGACAGGGCAGGAATATTTTTGTTGATATGAGTGATCCGGTGCGATTTCGCGACCCCCCTGTTGAAGACCTCTGCGCTAAGCGACTGAAAGCCGAGGTAAGGATTAGTATTATAATTTTGGGTGTATCAATTATTGATTATCATAATTCTGACTCGTTTCGCCATTTTGAATGTTTTCATCTCGGACTCTGGAAGCATTGTATCTCAATCAATCTCGAAAAATATCAGCAAAAAAAAAACTAGCTTGCAATGGACTTTAGCTAGATCTATGATGAACTTTCAATGTATGATACAAAAATAATACTTCTTTCAACAGATCATTAGCCTTTGAGCAGAATTGTTTTCAACTTACCAGGAAGTGTTATCGAGCCGACCGCTTTCAGTTTCATGAGGGCTGAATGAACTCTCACTCTCAGAATCATCTGACCCGTCAGAGTAAAGACAAGATCCATGTTCATGTGAATTTCCAGCTATCGGTTCGAATTGATCGGGTCTAACTTCACATCTCTGTGAAACATCGGGAATATCACTGTCGATGGTGTCTGTCAAGTGTATGTGAGCATCAGGGTTTCCCACACTTGAAAGGGAAGGACTTGGACACAGGATTCCACTCTTCTTGTATTTTATTGGTTTTCAGTGGAACTGACGTTAGAATCAGAAGTAGAATCAGAGGTAGAATCAGAAGTAGAAGCTAGAAGCTTGGAGCTTGAAGCCAAAGTTAGAAGGTGAAAAACCTTTAAAAACATACAAACATAAAATAAATGTATGAATAAATGCCTGTTTTTCTACAACAAAGCATGTATGAATAAATGCTTGTTTTTCTATAACAAAACCCAAGTTAATTAGGCAACAATATATAAATATTTATGTATAAGGTAAATTAGGTATATTTTAACCATTTTTAATAATTCAGGTAATATGTTGCTGAACAAATATAAATGAACAGAAAAACAGTTTTAAACTAAGAACCATTTTAACCATTAGCCCTTTCACAGGCAGTTTGTTCACTTTAACTGAAGGTCTTTTACTACACGCCACTGGTAAAGAAAGTTTAAACCATTAAACCAGTCACAGGTAAGGAACAAACATTTCTCATGCCCACGGATTACTGCGAGCGCAGCGTTTGCATATAAATAAGTTCAGTGGGTTTACCGGTAGCCTTTTTTGTCCTTTTTTCCCTGATGTGCTGTAAAGTTTGTGTTAGTAGCGAATTCTCTTTGCAGCTGCTGCGCTGCTGCTTCGTTACAAACTGAATGTTAATTCTGCTTAGCGTTCTAGAACGACCGCTGCCCTGCTAACTAGCGTTGTGATTGGCTGCCCTGCTAACTAGCGTTTCAGTGTAGCAGGAAGTGGCGGAGGCAGCTGTCAATCATGTGAGCCTGCGTTCAGGCACTCCTTGTGGCAGGTCGCCGCAACACCTCCCACTCGATCTTGGTGTGGCGCGACACAGGAAGATCGCACCCATCAGGCGAGCTGGTCTGTGCTGACTTGTTCCTCCACTGGGAGGAGGACAATGAGGCGTCGCACATCCCGATGCAGTGTGGTACCCTGTGGGTCCCAGGACTTTTCGGTTGGCTTTGGAGTCTTCACTCGAGCACGTCCACCTAGGGGGACTTTCACATGGGCATCCCGGACAATGCCTTTGGAGTCTGCATTCACGCTGACCACTCTTGCAAGCTTGAATTGCCCCCTCAGTGCGTTTTGGTCGCAGAGCCACACTATGTCTCCGACGGCAACATTCCTTTTTGCAGTGTGCCACTTGCTGCGGATGAACAGGTTCGGACCTGCAAGTTGGCTCCAGGACCTCCAGAAGTGGCTAACTTGTGTTTGCATTTCTCGCAGTCTCTTGAAGGAGTAGGTGGTGTAGTCTACTGTTTTGAAGTCTCCAGTTTGTGTGGCTCGGCCAAGCAACAGTGTGTTTGGGGTTACGTAGTTGATGCGGTCCTCACGGCTCTGAACTCTGGCATTGATTGGCCTTTCGTTGGCAAGGTTAGCAGCTAGCTTAAGCACTGTCAGGAACTCACTGAAGGTAAGGCCTCCTCCGCCACCGAGGCTTTGCAGAGCTCTTTTCTTCTTGCAGATGATGCAGTTGTCGACAACTTTTTGGGCCAGAAGTCTTCCTCTGAACACCCAGGCTCTCTTTCGCATCCGCAGCAGAGTTCCTGCCACTCCGTCATGTCCCTCACTGTGTGCTTCACGGGCCAGGAGAGTGGAGACCCAGGCTTGGTATGGTAGCAGGGGAACAGCATTATGGTCCTCTTTGAAGGCCTGTATCCGCCCTCCACACATCAGGATCCCAGTTACTTGGTCTTTGTGTACAACAAGCCTGTCAGTTGGGAAGTTCACACCTTCTTGCACTGCCAGACATAGTTTCAGGAACACGTTTTTCCTTTCGCTGACAGTGATGACGCCAGATGAGGGTATTGCCTCCCACTTTGCTTCATCTCCCCTCTTGGCGTGCAGGAACTTCTTAGCCGCCCTCCAAATCCATGCAACTGTCCCGACCAGCCGTCTTAGACTGCTGAAGCGCCTTTCGTCCAATAGATTTTGGACTGCTGCTACTGTTGGTGGCGGGTTTCTGGACTTGGATTGTGCTTCGTCCTGGACTGCAATTGGGCTTTGTGTCTTCAGCTGACTTCGGGTGAGTACAGCAGTGAATGTTTTCTTCTGCATTTTTGTGACGTTGTCTCTTGCCTGTGCAGCAACATCTTTCGCTGACTTTTTTGGCCACTCACTCTCAGGAAGCTGAAGGAACTGCGGACCTGACTGCCACTTGGATTTCTCGATTAGGTCATCAGGACTGGCCCCTCGGGTGATAATATCTGCAATGTTCTCGGCACCTGGAATCCACCACCAATCTCGGATGTCAGTGCTGCTCTGGATCTCACCAACTCTGTTTGCGTAGAAGGTTTGGTATCCATAACTTTCACACTGTATGGCACCCAAGATGGTCTGGCTGTCGACTAGATGATACCACCTCTTGACCTCGATTCGGCAGTGCTTTTGGAAGTAGTTCTTCAGCCGTGCTGCAAAGACTGCTCCGCACACTTCTGCTTTCACAGGGTCACCTTTATGGTCAAGGGGGGTTTGTTCTCTCACTTGTTCTTTCAACAAGTCCTGGCCGAGGCGCATTTTCTTCCTCCTCTTGGAGAAGTTCACTGCAACCATGACATGTAACTTGTCATTGTCGACGGTGTAGCCGAGGCCCAGGGCTTTGTTATCCTCTTCGGTGAGTTGGTTTGGCAGGATCATGGTGTTTGACTCGATCTTCTCACCTCTCGACTCGCTCCTCCCACTTTGATCCGAGTAGATCCAGGGCTTCATGAAGAACCCTCCTGCTTGAAGGATCTGCTCAATGTTGGATGTAAGGCGTTTCAGGTGGTCGAGGTTGTTGTGGGAAGTCAATATGTCATCGACATAGGCATCCTCTTCGAGGACACGTCTCTCCTCTTTGGAGTGGTTGAATGAAGGCAGGCTGGCTGTCTCTCGCATGGCAACTTGGGCTATGCAACCAGCAGGTTTGTCTCCAATGTTGACTCTTGTTCGCATGGATCTTGCAAAATGAGTCTTGGAGTTGTGGGCCGTTAAGGTGACTTCCTCAAAGAGGTCTGGGTGTGTGCCTCCAATGGTTTTGCCAAGCGGGCCATCCCAGAGCACCAAGTCACCGACGGAACGAACCTTCTGGGGTACCAGCTGCCCTTCTTTGTGGCTGATGAGGAGTTGGATCTCCTTTGGTCTTGCCAGATCTTCCAGGGAGATGTCTGAGAAGATTTTCTGCAGTTTTTTCGCCGGGACATGTCTGTGGACTTCTGCTATTTTGTCAAGTCCATAGCAGATGAGTTGGTGTGCTTTGAGTGTCCCTCTTGGGGTGCTGACTCGTATCTTAAGCAAGTAGCGCTTGGTTGCAACAGACACCTTCATCCCTCCAACGCCATGAACCACCAGTGTAACGTCTTCACTTCTCAGGTTCAACTTGCTTGCAGCTTTGTGCGTTATGTAGTTTGTGTCTGATGCCAGGTCGATGAGGGTCCCGACACTCTGTCCGTCATTAGCAGTGACATTGAGGAGCATTAGGATGACTGGGTACTCGGTGAGGCAGTGTTCATCTAGAAGACCTCTCTCAGCAGCACTGGAGTTGAATGCCCTGGACGCTATGTTGCAGAAGGCATCTCGACACTGTTGTGCCAGCTCTGGTGTGAGTTTGGAGAGGAACTGCTCCTGGGTTTCAGTGAGTCTTCTGCCCTCAGCCCTCACTGGACTGAACTTGGGTGTTCTTTGGGACTGGGGTCTGGTAACTGGACAGAGGAGGAAGTGGTGTTGATCTTTGCATTCTGGATTCCCGCACAGGTAAGTGGTTTTCTTGCAGCTTTCACCAGTGTGGACTTCGAGGCATCTTTTGCAGGCACCGAGTTGTTGTGCTGCATCCCTCTTCTCCGATGGCTTTAGGTTGGTTCTAAACTTTCTGCAGAAGTACAGTTTTCTTCTGTGCTTTGGGTCACCACAGACGATGCAGCCTGCTGCGTCACTGTTGGATGACACTGCCGGACTGTTGGTTGCTTTTGTTCTGGCTTGCTTCAGGAACTTGGTCTTGTCCTTGGCAGGTTCAACGCCATCTTTCAGTTGGTCAAGTTGCTCATATATGGCTTCCTGTGACTTTAGGTAAGCCAGCAGCTTGTCAAAGCGGTTGTGATGGTCCACAGCGTTACTCACATCAGCAGTATAGGTGAGCCAGTCTTTCTTTAAAGTTTCTGGAAGCTTGCCCTCAATGGATTTGGTCACAATAGGGTTCTTTATGGTCTCGGCATTGTCCAGTTCATTTAAGTCATAGAGAGCTTTTTCCACTGTTTGGATGAGCTCGATGACTCTTCTTGGCTGGCCGGCTTTGACTGCAGGAGTTGCTTGTAGATCTTCAATGATCTCGAGAGCAATGTTGGCTTGGTTCCCAAACCGGTTATCCAGGACTCTGAAGATTTCGTTTGAGGAGCCTTAGGTCGACAGGTGTAGGTTTTCGGCCACCTTTTCATCGATGCTGTCGAGCAGCTGGAATTTCTTGACCTCTCTAGACCCTGTCGGTTCACCCTGCTTCTGTAGAGCTTCCCACTCCTTCTTCCACCTGTAGTAACTTCGCTGGTTGCCAGCAAACTTTGGAAGGGCTGTGGCTTTCAGCTTTATTGCTGGCACTGGAGCTGTACGGTGGACAGTGGGCTCTTCAGATTCTGTCTTGATTTTTGCAGCTCTGATGAAGGCGGCCTTGCTTGACACCAGCTGGGGAAGTTGCACTTCGAGCTCTGTCATGCGGTGATCAAAGTCTCTTTGCTCTGCAGCGGGAGCCCAGCGGTTCCAGTCACGGTGCGCTTCTTTGGCCTTCAGCACCAACGTCTCAAAGTGCTTCAGCATGAACTCATATGCCTCCAGAGTCACGTCGAGCTGGGCAGAGGAGACATTCTTGCAGTCAGCTTCAGCGATGTATAGAGCAAGGGGCAGCTCTTTCTCCCCATACGATTCCCAGAGTGTTTGTTGAATTAGGAGCTTTGCTTCTTTAGTCCTCTGCTTACAGTATGCCTCTATCTTCTCCAGGTCGGCTTTCTTCTCGGCGCCCAGGTCCTCTACAGCGGCTGCGGCTGCTTCTGCCATGTAAGCGGCCTCAATCTCTTCATTCGCCTCCATGAGTCTCGAGCTTTCTGCTGTAAGCTTGTTGAAGTTTTGCTTTAGCTCCTCCACAGTCATCTCCGAGTGTGTTCTTGCAATGCAGTTAGCAAGATGGGAGAAAAGTCTTTTGGCTGTGGTTCGCTCTGTTTTCAGTTCTTCTAATGACTTCGTCATTTCGTTTCTTTTTTCCAGATGACTTCAAGCTTTATCCTCCAGGCCCCCAGGTGAAGTGTCTTCCCTCTCTGTTGGGTTGTGGCACGAGTGGAGTCTTGCTTCTTGGTCACTGGTTTCGGTTTGATGCACTGGTGCAGCGGTGATTCACTGGCAGTTGTCTGGCAGTCGTCAGTTTCCACTGGTGCATCGGTTTTTCACTGTCAAGTGTATGTGAGCATCAGGGTTTCCCACACTTGAAAGGGAAGGACTTGGACACAGGATTCCACTCTTCTTGTATTTTATTGGTTTTCAGTGGAACTGACGTTAGAATCAGAAGTAGAATCAGAGGTAGAATCAGAAGTAGAAGCTAGAAGCTTGGAGCTTGAAGCCAAAGTTAGAAGGTGAAAAACCTTTAAAAACATACAAACATAAAATAAATGTATGAATAAATGCCTGTTTTTCTACAACAAAGCATGTATGAATAAATGCTTGTTTTTCTATAACAAAACCCAAGTTAATTAGGCAACAATATATAAATATTTATGTATAAGGTAAATTAGGTATATTTTAACCATTTTTAATAATTCAGGTAATATGTTGCTGAACAAATATAAATGAACAGAAAAACAGTTTTAAACTAAGAACCATTTTAACCATTAGCCCTTTCACAGGCAGTTTGTTCACTTTAACTGAAGGTCTTTTACTACACGCCACTGGTAAAGAAAGTTTAAACCATTAAACCAGTCACAGGTAAGGAACAAACATTTCTCATGCCCACGGATTACTGCGAGCGCAGCGTTTGCATATAAATAAGTTCAGTGGGTTTACCGGTAGCCTTTTTTGTCCTTTTTTCCCTGATGTGCTGTAAAGTTTGTGTTAGTAGCGAATTCTCTTTGCAGCTGCTGCGCTGCTGCTTCGTTACAAACTGAATGTTAATTCTGCTTAGCGTTCTAGAACGACCGCTGCCCTGCTAACTAGCGTTGTGATTGGCTGCCCTGCTAACTAGCGTTTCAGTGTAGCAGGAAGTGGCGGAGGCAGCTGTCAATCATGTGAGCCTGCGTTCAGGCACTCCTTGTGGCAGGTCGCCGCAACAGTGTCCATTTCGGTAACCTGTTTACATTAGATTCCCAAGCGCTGGCTCCTTGGAAAGTTTTTGTGACGTCACGGGTCACGTGACCACCTAGCTCATTAACGAATCCTTGTTTTACGCTGATGTATAAAAAAAGTTGAATAATGTGATGATTTTCACATTTTTGACGCCCTGCAGTGATTTAGATGGCATTTCTTATGTCCTTTATACATAATTATACCCAGAAAAAAATCCATGTCCCATATCCTTTAACAAAGTCCCCATCAGTAAACGGCTTTCCATGGGTAGCTAGTAGGTGAGCTACCTTATAGCTAGCTCGGACAGCAGCCTGGTTGATCTGGGTTTGGGGAAGGAATACATTCTGTTGTGCAGCCAGTCCGCATTTCATCCTCCGAATCCTGTCTTCTCTTGTTTGCCCTCGCAAACTAGCATACTCTTTGTGGCGGGTTTCGTAGTGACTACGCAGATTATATTCTTTGAAAACCGACACACTTTCTTTACAAAAAAGACAAACTGCACGGTCCTTACACTGAACGAAAAAATAATCGGTGGTCCACTGTTCTTTAAAAACTCTGCACTCTCTGTCAGCTTTTCGCTTACCGCTAGCCATTTTGCTGTCCTGAACACTGACAGTTCTCTGCGCGTGCGCTGCCTGTCACTGCTTGATCGCACGCATATGACGAAAATTCGGAAAATATGAATAGTTCATTTTATAACTAAATATCAATTTTAATTGATAAAATCAACAAAATACAAGATGCAGGCATGTTGTTATTTGCCAAAAAGCAATTTAAAAAAATAGGCCATGACCACTTTTCGGTATTGCCTCATAGGGCCGGTTCAAGTGGTGGGGGGCAGAGGGGCTGGGGGGCCGGTCAAAGGAGGGTGGCGGGCCGGAGTCGGCCCGCGGGCCGTAGTTTGATGACCCCTGGTCTAGATGTTCATAAACCTTACTGGCAGTGGTAAATTCAGAAAAAGCCTGCAATTTAAATCTATTATGCACGTTTTTTCATGCATAAAATATGTACAAATGGGAGTACTGGCGACTTGGCGAAATTGCCTTTGCTTGCACAGATTGATAGAATATGGATTTAGAGATCTGGCACTCAGCCATTTCTAAATTATTCGTGGTCATTCATTTATTTATGCATTTTAAACTCGTGCACATGTACTGAGCCCAAAAACAAGGTAATTACCATCAGGCATGTGAGCCGGGACGGTGCGTCTGGATTGCTTCTGACATATTGTACCTACATCAGTAATGAGGTTTAACTTGTTCAAACTCCAAAGCTTGGCATTGCTTCTTTACCTTTAACTTCCATTTTTTAAATCTTAATTGCAAAGCAAATAAAAACAAATGCGGTATTCCTTGCAAAGGGGGGGAGGGGGGGAGTAGAGTGACGTTAACGTAATATTTTCTGTAGTCTGGAAATAATGAAGCTAGTCTGCAATTCAGGCTGAATGGAAATCATTATACCCTTAAAACCCTTAGCTAACAAAAACAATGCAAATCACAAGAACGTACCATCTGCGGCTGTTTTTGGACATAAGTCAGCCAGATAAACAAAGTGTGTAGTGTGAGACAGGAGGGTAGCAGACTTTTTCAGATAATTTGTTGTTGTTGCTTTGTTTGTTTGATTTAAACATGATCAGACTCGTATGCTGAAATGCTATGCATCAGTGTATTATCTGGTTTAAAGTATGAAGGTACAGAGGTGGACAGTAACGAAGTACATTTACTTGAGTACTGTACTTAAGTACACTTTTTGAGTATCTGTACTTTACTTGAGTAGTATTTTTTTTTGGAAACTTATGACTTCACTACATTTGAAAGCTAGTCTGGTTAACACCAGACCATATCACAAGTGAAATATGGTCTGGAATCCGCCTATTGAATTTCTCGTAGGGGAGGTGTGGTTTACGATTGTCAACGGCCATTTATTGGACGTTGCGAATGTCTATCATTTGGCGTATACGTGGCCCATGGCCAATCATGGCAGTTGTACCCGGTGATGTAGTTAGAGCGACGAAGACGACGAAGAGGCGAAGAAGAGAAGGAAAGAGAAGGCAAAACAAAAATAGACTGTCACGCCAAACGCTGTTCTTTTTTTAAAACAAACTTTCGCTCTAAACTATTCAGAACAGTGTCTAAAGCTTGATCGAAAGTTTGGTTCGTATCGCTCGCCACCATGTTAAATGTGATCCATAAACAGTCCCAAATAAACTACAAGCTTCCGTTTGTCGAGTAGTACGCGTCACCGTCTTTCCACCCCTCCCCACTCTCTGATTGGCTCCCTAACTCAGGCGAGCCTTTAGACCATAGTTTCCATGCTGTCTTTTCAGATCGGAACGAGTGTGCAAAGCAGCATGGGATTTCCCAGGCTATTTGAAAGCAGTGGCGGCTGCTGGTTTTTAAAACAGGGGAAGCCCATTTTACGCATTCATCATAAAACCTGTAGGCCGGATATCAAAGCATAGAAAGGTGTGCCCCATTAGCATAGTGAACTAGACAACCCTACCTAGTGGCAGAAAGTATTTTTGCTTGTACATTTCATGTTATAGTCTGGCTTGCCAGGCTAGTGCCTCATATCCTTAATCAAAAATATCAAACATCCAAAAATCACTGGCTATTCAACGAAGAGCCTTGAACATCATACCCTGATATGCAACACAGAGTCTTTAACACAACACCCAGCTGTGCAACACATCCTTGAACATCTTCTGCAACACAGTCTGGAAATTCATAACCAGGTAGGCTATGCAACACACAGAACCTTGAATATCATACCCAGGTATAACCTATAACACAGAGCCCACCATTCTCTTAACATTACTGAACAATATACACACTTCAGATTCATGAACATGAACACTATTTATACACAAATTCTGCCCTCCGCTCCTTTTCCAGAAAATGGTCTGTGACCCTGTCATACCAGCTGGTTGTGCTTTCCAGAGACTTCACCAATTTCTGTTAGCAGCTAGCACTGCAGATCCCAATAAGGCTCAAGCTAGCCTACAACCAGATTGAACTACAAATGAAATAAACAAGTGAATTCACGAATGATCAAACTGATAGAATGGATGAAAGTTAACGGAGCACAACGAGTAATATTTACATTTATTTACAGAGTAATGTACAGAGACATCAATGAGAAGAAACGTTTATATGAAAAGAAATTCGGACAGCACTTTAGCACACGACTACACTTTCTCGACATCCGCTAGGGACTGACTGATCATACTTCCGTGTTCCTCGCCGAAGTACCGCCCTCCTCATGTCTTTCAAACACTACCTCCAATAATCCTTTATCAGCCCGGCTTCTTGTCCCTCCCACTGTCTCGTTTAGTCCCAGAGAAGCCCGGCTTCCCTGGAAGTGACGATTTTGTTGATTTTAACCAATAACAACTAGCCTAAATTGGCTGTTCAGAGCCGTCTCGTAGACTGCAACGGATACCCGGCTGCCAGTCAGTGTTGCCAGATACTGCTGACGTTTTCCACCCAAAATATGTTCAAAACCCGCCAAAATGCACTTAAAACCGCCCAGTCTGGCAACACTGCTGCCAGTCCATAGAGCCCATTGAAATAAGGTTACAGCCTGGCAGCAAAGGTGATTCTCGTAGCGAACTGCAAGTTCGTCAGACATCACTCAAATAAGTTACAGGATAGTTATGAACATAAATACAATCTTGGGCATATATTATGCTATGCAAGTTATTGTTTTAATGAGAATTCAACGTCGTAGACGCCGCAGTTTGGGGAGAGAATTTTAGGGGAAGCTCAGCTTCCCTTGTTGTCTCTGAGAAATCGCCCCTGTTTGAAAGACAAATATCGTACTTTTCACTCCACTATATTTCTATCAAGGTCCTCGTTACTATGAAGCAGCTTTGAAAGTGGATGTTCTTTCTTTTCTTTTCTAAAACGTGATTTTTTTTTTTTTTTTGCAGGTGACACCGAGACAGCCTATCAGTATTCACTAGGGTCATGTCACATCCATAGGCTGTATAAAATCAAGTCAGTGATTTCTCAGCAGCGTTATTTAAACTCGATCAGTTGATGGCAGAATGGAAGGAGGCGGTTCTTCTCGGGCCCATGGCCATACCTAGAACCCATGTTTCAGTTTTCTGAAAGGATTAAAGATTCATTTCGTTTTAAATGTTTGCTTGGTTCGCCTAAAACGAACCACATCAAGGCCTCCAAAAACTTGCCGTCCAACCTGCGGAAGCATGTTGAGGTCTGTAAACGTTTTATTCCAAGAGAAAGCTCGCAACAAAGTTGTCTGTGCTTTTAGAGCTAGCGATAACGTTGCAATAGCTATGCAGTCTGGTTAGTCAAATGACTTTCTATGGATTTGCCCACGGCTAACGTTTACACACAGCTAGTTAACTTGGACACCGTGAGTTAGCATGTAAAAGTGGAGTTACGCTAACATGAATAACGTTAACTTATCTGAAGTCCTTTCAGAAATGTGCTTTAGCATAATCTTGCCAAATAAACAATGTAAAAAGCTTTCTTTTCTAGTAGCGTTAGCTACGCAATATGATTTCAAGTTTGAAAAGAGTTTGCTAGCATGTCAGGTGGAGCTTCACTGACTCGCTAGCTTAACATTAAACCACTATGATGGCACAGCATGCGTTCATTTTGTGAATTCACATTTCTGTCTTTGGTAACGTTAACAGTGTGGCTTGTAAGTTGGTTGTAAGTTGTTTCATTTTGTAACATTCTACCAGGTTCTACTAGCCTGGCAAGCCAGACTAAATGTGAATATTTAGTCTGGCCTCGATCCGTAGACATTTCCAAAGCGGGTAGGAGGAACAACCCGCTGTCTTTCAAACTGTCTCTGTGCGTATAGGCCAACGCTCTGACCAATCAGCGCAACAGTGACTGTGACGTAGTCAGAGCGACAGAAAGCAATGGAGGAGGCCTTGAAATAAAAAATTTTTCAAAATGCGTATTAATTAATAAACAGGTTCTAGATATTAAGAAGTTTGAAGATAATGACCACAAGTTTGGAGTCTGTACCACATACACATTTTTTTCCAAGTGTTTTTCAAGGGTTTGCTTAAACTGTTTTTGAGAGTTTTTATTTAGTGGTGTTTGGTGAAATAATTTCCCTTAAATTTAAAATAACGGGAAAATAAGAAACAATCAAAAAGTAATGTTTCAAAGCTGTTTATTAATTCTTCGTACTGCACAAACTAGCCCCATCCTTTTGGCTATGAGCGGAGCCAGCTGGTAGATCAGACTTTTGCCATAGCCGGTTGGCAAAACAGCGAAAACGTCCTTCTTGAAAAGGAATGAGCGGAGAGCCTCTTCCTGCTCATGTTTCAACGAAAACTCCAAGTCTAATTCTTCTAAAACTGATTCCAAAGCGGAGTCAAACGCGCGCTGTTCACTAGCTTGTGGCCATCTTCCCTGTTGCGCTTTCTCCAGCGTCGCGCAGCTTTGTCGTCACTCCTGCAAAAGCCCGCCCAAAGAACCCAAACAAAAACCTTGCGTTGTGATTGGCGGGCACGATTTGATGCCCGGGGTGTTTTTGTTTATATGGTGCGAGGCTAGACCCATTCGCTAGGCAAAAAATATTTTTGGCCGCTAGGCGGGTGGGTCTAGTTTACTAGGCTAAGGTTCTACAAGCTAGTCAGTAAATCCAGTCGGTTGTCTCAGAAGCAATAGGTTTTGTAAGCGTTGTGGCAATAATACAACAATGAGTTGACAGAAAATGTACTTTTAATACTCAAGTATTTTTAAAAGCAAGTACTTTAACTTCAGTAAAAATTTGACTGTACAACTTTCACTTGTATCAGAGTAACGTTTGACCATTGGGATCTGTACTTTGACTGAAGTAATGAAGTTGGGCACTTTGTCCACCTCTGCGAAGGTGGTTAGACGCAAATGCGGTTTACTCCTCAAGAAAGTATC
The DNA here is from genome assembly GCF_027579695.1 of Neoarius graeffei. Classification (NCBI taxonomy): domain Eukaryota; kingdom Metazoa; phylum Chordata; class Actinopteri; order Siluriformes; family Ariidae; genus Neoarius; species Neoarius graeffei. Next base: position 13,183,981 of record NC_083580.1, read on the forward strand.
CGGTGATGGCTGGGTGTGATATTAAATGGGAGGGCTAAAATATAATATCTCTCAAGTTCGTAATGCCCTACTGGGTTAATACCATCCAGAACAATCCGTTTGTTAAGAAATTAAATTCTGTTCTTATCCATCGCACCATGCATGCATGCAGGATTGTTTCAAGCTTCTGATCTTCTTTACCCGTTCACATTTTCAGTGCTCAGCAAGTATCAGTGATTGTCAGCTTATCTTTATCAGAACCGTACCGTTCCATTTAACTAGAAATAGGACAAATGAGGGTCGGCACGGTGGTGTAGTGGTTAGCGCTGTCGCCTCACAGCAAGAAGGTCCGGGTTCGAGCCCCGTGGCCAGCGAGGGCCTTTCTGTGCGGAGTTTGCATGTTCTCCCCGTGTCCGCGTGGGTTTCCTCCGGGTGCTCCGGTTTCCCCCACAGTCCAAAGACATGCAGGTTGGGTTAACTGGTGACTCTAAATTGACCGTAGGTGTGAATGGTTGTCTGTGTCTATTGCCCCTTTTCCACCAAAGCAGTTCCAGGGCTGGTTCGGGGCCAGTGCTTAGTTTGGAACCGGGTTTTCTGTTTCCACTGACAAAGAACTGGCTCTGGGGCCAGAAAAACCGGTTCCAGGCTAGCACCAACTCTCTGCTGGGCCAGAGGAAAGAACCGCTTACGTCAGCGGGGGGCGGAGTTGTTAAGACCAACAACAATAACAAGACCGCGAAAGAGTGCCATTTTTAAGCTACTAGAAGCAGCAGCTGTACAAACGCGAAGTCATCCATTATTATTGTTGTTGTTGTTGTTGCTGCTGCTGCTTCTTCCGTGTTGTTTTTGCTTCGATATTCGCGCCAAGGTTTATGCAAACGTAACTGACGTATACAGCGACGTAACGACGTGGCTCCGCTTAGCACCGCGAGCTATGGAAAAGCAAACTGGTTCTCAGCTGGCTCGCAAGTTGAAAGAATTGTGAACCAGCACCAGCACTGGCCCTGAACCAGCCCTGGAACTGATTTGGTGGAAAAGAGGCATATGTGTCAGCCCTGTGATGACCTGGCGACTTGTCCAGGGTGTACCCCGCCTGTCACCCATAGTCAGCTGGGATAGGCTCCAGCTTGCCCGCGACCCTGTAGAACAGGATAAAGCGGCTAGAGATAATGAGATGAGATGTCTTTTACCTTTGCATATTTGAAGTTGACCAGGTATTAAAGTAATTCAACTAAATAAAGTCATTCATAAGGTCGAAAGTCATCCAGAATTAGCAGTGCATTTACAGCTTTAAGAGTTCCTTAATGAGGTTTTGTCCTCTGTAAAATCTGGCTTCGACACCGAGGGCCAGATGTACCAAGTTTATTACACCTGCTTTTAGATGTAATTATTCCACATTCTGCGCGAAAGCCATGTGTGTTATTTCAAAGTCTGGTGAACAAGCCGAAACGCACTGTAGCTACATGCAGAAACATGAAAATAAGTGCACTTCATTGGCACATACAGTAAAAGTGAAATGAAAAGTGAGACTGATTGCTTTTTCTATTTGATAAACTAAACTCGGGCCAATTAGTTTTTTTTTGTATGCCACTTAAAACCAGGTCTAAATTAGCATTTTCTCTCTTTTTTTTTTTTTTTGCTCTGAGCTTTATAGGCAGAATTTCCAGGTGTTATTCATTATATGAAAACAAATATGTTTATGATAAAATGTGTAATAATATTAGACCATTTTAGGACCTTGATGAGAACTGTTTACGGTAATGATGACTTTTAATGCTTCTTAACCGCGAGCTGGCCTAGTGGTTAGCGTGTCCACCTCTCAAGCAGGCGATCACGAGTTCTATTCGTAGTCGGGTCATACCAAAGACCATCGTAAAAATGGGACCTACCGCCATCTGGCAAGGCACGCTGCAATACAGATGCGAGTAAGGAGTCAAACTCTTGCAGTTACCAGAGGACCAGCCCCCCATTATAACTCTAGCTTATATAATAGGCGAGAAGCCGAGGGCTACTGAAAGGATGCATGGCACCGCACCTACAGTATGCGCCTCAAGTGCTGATAAATACTGGGACAGGAGACTGCCTGGGAAGACCAGATCCTGGCACGGGAGGGGGAATACTTCTTAATTTGGCTGCTTTTGTCTGGCAAACTTGGTCATAGCACATAAATCAGGAGCACATCCACTGGATTCCTCAAATCTGAAAGAAATTCAACACAAACAGAACTTTTGTACCATATCCCATTTTCCAGTTCTTATAGACTTTGCACAAGAACAATTGAATACAAAATAATTTATGTATAGCCATCTTTATTAAAAATAATTATAGTACAACTTTATTGAATTCGCAAATCTGATTAGTCAGAAGGTGTTAATTAATTTTCAATAACAACAGCCCTGACTCTAGTTCTGGCACTAAGTCAGAACTGTTATCATTTCTGTAGTAACAGCTCAGGAGAGAGGAGAAAGATAGGCTGGTGATGAAACAATTTATAGCTGCTATAACATAAGAGATAACAGGAACAAACTTGTTTTGTGGAATGTCCGCAAAACAAGTCAAGCCCACCGCACACCTTCCCGATTCGCATACGATTTTGTCGGGCCGATTAAATCGCTTGCGAATCGTAAACGTGTGCGGGGGCACCTCGTAGCCGATTTCATCGGTTGCTCAGTTCAGATCAAACTGGTCTTGATATTTTCGGACGCGATCTCCTCGTACGCAACACAATCGGTAGTGTGTGCGTTGTTACTATGATCTCATCAGTTACGATAATTTTAAACAGCCAACTGGAATGCCAGGATTGATCACACGTGGACTGCAGACCAGGAAGCACAACTTGTGTCACTTTGGGAAGCGTCCACCTGTCTTTATAACATTAGTTCACCTGATTACAGCAAACGGGAAAAGAGGCACGAGGCGATGGCTGTAATCGTGTCAGCTTTGAAAATGCCTGGTAAAGTATGATAGCATTGTCAGTGGTACAGAAATCGCTTGCAAATTAGAATCAATTATTATTATTGATTTGTCTAGTTGGGATTATTATCCCTTTTTGATTCTAATACTCAAAATTTAATACTTCATGTATGTATGTACAACCCCGATTCCAAAAAAGTTGGGACAAAGTACAAATTGTAAATAAAAACGGAATGCAATGATGTGGAAGTTTCAAAATTCCATATTTTATTCAGAATAGAACATAGATGACATATCAAACGTTTAAACTGAGAAAATGTATCATTTAAAGAGAAAAATGAGGTGATTTTAAATTTCATGACAACAACACATCTCAAAAAAGTTGGGACAAGGCCATGTTTACCACTGTGAGACATCCCCTTTTCTCTTTACAACAGTCTGTAAACGTCTGGGGACTGAGGAGACAAGTTGCTCAAGTTTAGGGATAGGAATGTTAACCCATTCTTGTCTAATGTAGGATTCTAGTTGCTCAACTGTCTTAGGTCTTTTTTGTCGTATCTTCCGTTTTATGATGCGCCAAATGTTTTCTATGGGTGAAAGATCTGGACTGCAGGCTAGCCAGTTCAGTACCCGGACCCTTCTTCTACGCAGCCATGACGCTGTAATTGATGCAGTATGTGGTTTGGCATTGTCATGTTGGAAAATGCAAGGTCTTCCCTGAAAGAGACGTCGTCTGGATGGGAGCATATGTTGCTCTAGAACCTGGATATACCTTTCAGCATTGATGGTGTCTTTCCAGATGTGTAAGCTGCCCATGCCACATGCACTAATGCAACCCCATACCATCAGAGATGCAGGCTTCTGAACTGAGCGCTGATAACAACTTGGGTCGTCCTTCTGCTCTTTAGTCCGAATGACACGGCGTCCCTGATTTCCATAAAGAACTTCAAATTTTGATTCGTCTGACCACAGAACAGTTTTCCACTTTGCCACAGTCCATTTTAAATGAGCCTTGGCCCAGAGAAGACGTCTGCGCTTCTGGATCATGTTTAGATACGGCTTCTTCTTTGAACTATAGAGTTTTAGCTGGCAACGGCGGATGGCACGGTGAATTGTGTTCACAGATAATGTTCTCTGGAAATATTCCTGAGCCCATTTTGTGATTTCCAATACAGAAGCATGCCTGTATGTGATGCAGTGCCGTCTAAGGGCCCGAAGATCACGGGCACCCAGTATGGTTTTCCGGCCTTGACCCTTACGCACAGAGATTCTTCCAGATTCTCTGAATCTTTTGATGATATTATGCACTGTAGATGATGATATGTTCAAACTCTTTGCAATTTTACACTGTCTGACTCCTTTCTGATATTGCTCCACTATTTGTCGGTGCAGAATTAGGGGGATTGGTGATCCTCTTCCCATCTTTACTTCTGAGAGCCGCTGCCACTCCAAGATGCTCTTTTTATACCCAGTCATGTTAATGACCTATTGCCAATTGACCTAATGAGTTGCAATTTGGTCCTCCAGCTGTTCCTTTTTTGTACCTTTAACTTTTCCAGCCTCTTATTGCCCCGTCCCAACTTTTTTGAGATGTGTTGCTGTCATGAAATTTCAAATGAGCCAATATTTGGCATGAAATTTCAGAATGTCTCACTTTTGACATTTGATATGTTGTCTATGTTCTATTGTGAATACAATATCAGTTTTTGAGATTTGTAAATTATTGCATTCCATTTTTATTTACAATTTGTACTTTGTCCCAACTTTTTTGGAATCGGGGTTGTATGTATGTATGGATTGAGATCTTGAACACGTGACCATCTATTCGGGCTGAACGTGTACGATGTCTCGCAAATGTGTGCGGGGAATTTTGAACCGATCAAATCGGGCCCGTACACTTGTAACCGATCGCCCGACACATGAAGCCCCGATGAAATCAGGAAGGTGTGCGCTGGGCTTTAGTTCTGTTTATCTCTTATGTTATAGCAGCTATAAACAGTTGTTTCGTCACCAGCCTATCTTTTTCTTTGTCTTGAGCTGTTGCTTGTTTTATCAGTCAAATTATTCTTGTACTGTATCATTCAAATTAATTTTTTGAAATACTGATGATAAAAAGTACACACAAGGAGTCAAACGATAACAAAGAAATTGAGCCACAACGTAACTGCACATGAGCAGACTATTATTTGCAGTTTGCTCAGCCAATCAAAATGGCATAAAAAAATAATTTGAATGATGATGTTGCTTATTTTCTGGTACTTTAGGGTTGTCCCGGCAGTGTGGGCTATCCAGGATTCAAAGGTGAAAAGGTGAGTGCCAGGGTTCTCTCTCATGCCTGTTTAATGTCTGAAAAGTGAAGATGTGAAGCTGTTACAAGCAGAGTGCCTCTCTTTTGCTCAGGTGTCTGTGCTGTCTCTTTGAATTAGGACATGGAGAGCACTGTTTCAGAAAGTTTTGTTTAAAAGTTCATGGGCTTTTGGTCTGACCAAGGAACTTTGGTCTGTGTTCGTGCCAGAACCCAAATCCCAGCAGGAAAAGGCTACAGAGAAAAGACATAAGTCAGATCTCTGGACATTTTTATGATATGAGATAGATAGATAGATAGATAGATAGATAGATAGATAGATAGATAGATAGATAGATAGATAGATAGATAGATAGATAGATAGATAGATTGATTGATTGATTGATTGATTGATTGCACTACACTGCATGTCATCCCATGCATGAAACTCATACAGCTGTAACATGGCTGTCTCAGAAATGATTAGTAAGGGAGATTCATAGCACAGACATTTCGAAAGGACATCATGAGACAATGGGCATGCATTCAGAAGAACATCTCGTGTGTGTGTATTTTTCAGTATATGTGGCTGAACATCTGTGTTTTACTATCTGTATGTAATGTTCAAGTAGATATGATTTTTCACTAATTGTAGTAATTTCACAAAAGTTTGCAAATCTAACATTGAACAATTTGATGCTCCGTTCCAGGGAAGCGTCGGACCAGTGGGTCGTCCTGGTCAGGGTGGAAACCCAGGGCCACCAGGACCACCAGGACCACCCACTTTATATATATGGAGGAACACAGCAGAGGAGTGGGCTTATTTTCAGGTAATCACTTCACATTCTCACTCCTGCATTTGCTATTTCTCATCACGTCAGCTCAGTGGAGTTACGATCATGAAGCACAGGTTTATATCGACCTCAGTTTATAGGTTAAAAAAAGGGAAAATGTACCTCTGTGTAAGAATTAATCTACAAGAAAATAGAAGAATGGTTAAAAATGAAATATGTGTCCTGCAACAAGATATCAATCCAAAATATAAGGAAAGTTTTTCCATGATGTTCTCTCTCTCTCTCCAGAACTACTGTTATAAATGACACCTGGCAAAGTTAGATCAAAAATATTGATCAAACTCTGCCATCTGGCAGAATTTTACCATAGTATGAACCGTACACTCTTACTCTGCTTTCAGTCTAATGAGTTAAACATGTTGCTTGGATTTTTTTGCTCATATTCTCTTGTGGGCATGTAGAGACCGCGACTGATTCCTACGCTGGTGGGGTTGTTGTTTTTTGTTTGTTCTACCAATAAGAAAAAGTAGCAATTATGTCTCCATGTCGAGACTACAGATAGAAATGAATTGTGTCACGTGTCACTTTGTTTTTTGCTAGTGTAGGGTTAGAGGGTTAATCTAGTCTCCTAAACGCTTGTTAGAGTAATCCTTCATGGTTTGTAGACCCTAGAACCAAGGGTTTCCCTTTATACAAGGTTCCAAATTTCTTGGAAAAAGAAATGCACAAAGACAAAATAGGATAAAGCAAACATAAGACTGTTGAGCATCATCTGTCGCAATGAGAAGTCACATGATGTAGGTAAGGACGATGAATGCTTGGCAAAACGTCATATGTCATTCTCACAACCCAAATGCATCGACTAACTGTCCCTGATTAATAGAGCATAAAATCCCATCAGTACGCCTCTTCCTTTCCTGCCAATCTCATATTTTCCTGGATGGAGAACATCTCGTCATAACTCAAAACTGAACCCTGTACTTTATGATCCATGCAAAATGTAGCATGTTTTGTACATTTCGTCCTGCTTTAATGTTCACATGCAAGTCTGAAAAGAAAATACATCATAATAATGGCAGCCAGAATATCACATACAGTGGTGCTTGAAAGTTTGTGAACTCTTTAGAACAATGATTCCCAACCACTGTGCCGTGGCACATTAGTGTGCCGTGAGAGATCATCAGGTGTACCGTGGGAAATTATCCAATTTCACTTAATTGTTCCGAAAATTATTATTTACTGCAAATAATTTGTCTTTGTTTGTCTATGCCAGTGACGTATAGTGACAGGCAGAACAATTAAATACTCTTTCACTAGATGGCAGCAGGTAACTAATTAACCTGTGTATTTACTTGTTGCCATTCAAACAATAGAATTAGTAATGCTTTGGGCGTGACCGCGGTGATGGCGATGGATAAATATTTGAAAAGAAAAAGTACACAACCCAAACTGGGTCCTGGAGAAAATTCTGACCCAGATGAAGGCCCTAATATGAGTAGAGGTCAGAAGAAAGCGAAAAAGGTGATTTTCCACAACCTATCTATGCGAGCTGGGCTTTTCAAGCATGACTGCTATAAAAACTAAAAAAGGAGAGTGACTCAGAGCTGTTGAGGAAGATCTTCGTGTGTGTCTTTCTTCAATTCCTGCGAGTATATCAGCTTTGTGTTCAACTAAACAGGCCCAGGTTTCACACTGAGTAAGTAAATTGTGAGTAAATTGAGATGAGATGATCATTA